>NC_056727.1:1255327257-1255627257 GCF_019279795.1 Protopterus annectens
GACCCTGGGAACTATCTCCCCATTATCCTGACAAGTCTGTTATGCAAAGCTATGGAATGCATCATCATGGACATAATAAATAGGGATATGGGAATCTCCAGTCTCAGGATCCCACACAGTTTGGTTTTGTGAAGGGTAGGTCATGCCTGCTGAATCAACTGGCTCGACTTTTTTGAGTCAGTTACCCAAGCTGTGGATGAAGGCAAGGTGGTTCATACAGACTACCTTGATCTGGCCAAAGCCTTTGATAACATTCGGCACTCAGGAATCATGCAACAACACACTAAGCTAGGCATCAACCCCAATATCACTAGGTGGGTTACAAACTGGCACACAGATAGAACTCACGGTGTGAAATCAGCTGACTCCAAGTCAGACTGCTGACCAGTCATGAGTGGAGTCCCACAGGGTTCTGTCCTGGGTCCTTTCCTGTTTGGTATTTACTTCTCTGAACTCCATGTTCATATGAAGGGACTCTGGTTGACAAAGTTCGCAGACTTTGCAAGTTGGGAGCTATTATTAACTACCCAAGTGATGTTGCCATCCTAAGGAAAGGCCTCACTGAGACTAACAACTGGTGTCAGAGTCATGGCTTTAAGGTCAATGTCAAAAAATGTGTTGTCATCCCCTTTGGGAAAAACTCTGTTCCCATGAATTACCACATCGATGGTAGTCCCCCGAACACAGAAGGCATTATAAGAGATGTGG
Organism: Protopterus annectens; assembly: GCF_019279795.1. Taxonomy (NCBI): domain Eukaryota; kingdom Metazoa; phylum Chordata; order Ceratodontiformes; family Protopteridae; genus Protopterus; species Protopterus annectens. The sequence continues at coordinate 1,255,327,966 of NC_056727.1, forward strand.
GAACACCGGTTGACTACAACCTCTCTTTGGACCATAACATTGCCACTGTGGTCAGAAAGTCCTTCTATGTGGCACATCTCATCACTAATGCTTTTGCATCCAGGAAGGAAGAGGCATTGTCCCCCTGTACTCTTCTTGACAGAGTGACACACTTTTTTTCAGCATACATATTCTGATGGATGTGAGGTCTGAAAATGAAATGTATGTCATCATTTACTGACAAAAATCATCATATCATCACAGTGATTTACCAGAGAAATGAGAAGAATCTGTAAAGCAGACCAGAAATATAAGGAATAAACCTGGACATCCTGAATCAATCCAGCCAGTTGAGAGGTATGCTCAGAACCCCTTACTGCAATGAACCTGGACCAAGACTGACCATGTGGTGGGTGGAACACATGAAAATGGGGATGTATGTGAAATACTGGTATAGATAAGCTGACACAGTTGCTGCAGTAACACCCTCCTGCCTGCTCTAACATATATTTAGTGAAATAGCACAAGCAATTGGAATAGCAAATCTGCTATGAGTAATTACACATGTATTTGCAAATATATCAGGCACTACAGGGATGTAACAGCACTAAAAAACAGACACCAGTATAAAAGTTCATACCCACAACCAATATCACTACAGTCACAGTCACAACCAGTAGGTCAAGTGAACAGTAGAGTATACGGACTGTGTGAACAAATACATCATTGTTTGCCACTCACACGCTAGTCCTACATGTACTGGCCCAATTTTCGGTGTAGTCTGAATCCTGACCATGGTACAGGACATGTCTCAGTCTACCCCTACAAAGACATAAAGCCAACAGACCAGCAGAAACTGGAGCAGCATGCACAGTCAGATAAAGAAGGAGCCATAACATTTACATCTACTCCCTCCATACACAGCACAAATAACACGTACACATGACATGTGTACACAATCCTGACAGTCTGTTAACAATGGCCAGACATACACAGACCTCTCAAATGTACTGTTCACCTAAGAATGTACAGGTCAGGACTCATACCTATGGCCTCTTCCCTGACATGTCTGTGGGTCTACTACATCACTGGGATGGTAGCAGGAATAAAGGCAAGAAATAATGATACTAAATACATCTGAGCCTCATAGTGCATAACATCTGGACAAAGCCTGACATCATTTGGGGACAGAGGCACAAATACAGTGGTAGACTGGACATATTGGTGTCATAAATTGAGACAGTTGCTGATATTACTTGGTGCGTTGTAACATATTCTTTATGAGGAATATGAAGTCAGTAATACCAATGGATGTGAGTATTTATTGATTGCATTCCCCAGAATCCCCAACTGATTTTCCAAGGACAACAACTGTCTGGGGAACAGACAAAACATAACAGGCAAACATGAGGCCACTCTCTGAACATCATGCTAGTGGAGAGGTATATCAGAGACATATCACTGTTAGACGTGAAGTCACTCACTAAATGCATGAACACACAAACCCTGTTAATCTATCAACCCACCATGTGTATAGTAGTCCTGATAACATGCAATCTGTTCACAATTCTGGAGATATGTCCCCCATGTTGTTGGACTGTCTCCAAATGTCCTGTCCTGTGAAGTATGCCCACCTACTGTCTGTAAATCTGTAGCCCACCACCTCTGTAATGTCCCTCACACAGGCAAGGAAAAGGGGCAAGGCCCACATGAAGGAGGTCCCATATGTTGGAACTAGCAGGAGTGTCCAGGCCCACAGCACAATAATATGTGAGCACCTACATAGTTGTATGGCCCTAGAAATACCTGACATCTACACATCTGCACAGAGGACAGACAGAAAGTAGATAGCAAACAGGTCATGCATTAGGATGAATGTTTTAAAAGGTAGAAGTCTGAAACTGAAATGTATGCCTTTACTACATGACAGTAGTCCTCAATGACATGGCCAAAAACATAGTACTCTACAGTTAATATAATAATATCATATTAATATCCAATAGGAGATACATAAAAACATACAGCTCAAACACCAAGAACAAGATAGTTCAGTACTCAGAGTCCCAGCTTTGCATGCAGGGGTACATAGTTCAAGTACTACAATCTGCAATCTACTTTTTCATGGAAAAGCACTGTTAAAAGTACTAATTTAATAACACAGTATGTGTTAAATTAGTTTTGTCAACCAGTGCACTGTAGCTGGTGTAACATGCAAGTGTGAGTGCATATAGGTTCATAGGTTCATAGGTTCATAGGTTCATACTAGGCTATCTGCCCAAGGGCATTTATAAGCCTAGCCCATAGTTATGTGGCTTTCGCCACCCCTTTAGTTTGAATAAAAACTATGCCTATCATTTTCTTGTGCCTCTGTCAAGCAGTGACACTGAAGTAATTCCTGGGGTATATCTGCAATCTCCCATCCATTGGTCAAGATTCCTCTTGAACAAGGCCAGAGAGGTGCTCTGCCTCACATGCACCGGGATTTTGTTCCACAGCATAGGGAGTCTCTGGGTGATGAATCTGTCCCTCCAGCACGTTCTATTTATAACAGTGTCAAGGTTTAAGTCTCCCGCCCTTGTGGTTCTGAGGGATCTAGATTTTTTGAGGTGAAGCATATTCATCAAATCTGGGTTTGACATGGCCTTATATGTCAGGCACAGGTCACCTCTGAGCAAGCGGTATGAGACTGAATAGAGCTGGAGTTCTTTCAGTCGGGCAGCATAAGACATATTTTTGAGACCCTTTATCCTTTTGGTGAGGAACTTTTGGGGCCTTTCAAGCTGCAGCAGGTGTCTGGTCAGATATCCGAACGGGGCATTGTACTCAATCATAGGTCTAATGAGTGATGAGTACAGGGGGACGATGACCTCCCTTGATCTAGATGTGAATCCCTTCATGATCAGGTGGGCGAACTACTTTAGCAACGTGAGTGTCAAACGAAAGGCTACTGTCAACCTGGGTCCCCAGATCCCTAATGACTTTTTCTGTGCTCAGTGGATTGCCATCTATATGGTAGCTAGGGGTAACCTTGTTTTCCCGAAGGGTATGACTATTTTTGGCGTTTAACTTCAGGCCATGGCTCTGGCACCAGTTATCCGTTTCTGTGAGGCCCTTCTGGAGGATATCTGTGTCAGATGTGTTTTCGACTATGCCCAGTTTGCAGTCATCTGCAAACTTTGTCAGCCATAACCCTCCTGTGTTTGCTTGTACTTCAGAAAAGTAGATGCCGAACAAGAGTGGACCCAGGACTGAGCCCTGTGGGACACCACTTGTGACAGGCTTTGAGTCTGACATGGCTCCAGCAACTCTGACCCTGTGGGTTCTGTCACTTAGCCAGTTTGCAACCCATCTTGTGATGTATGGGTTTACATTCAAGCTGATGAGTTTTTCGATGATACCTGAGTGGGGTATTGTGTCGAAGGCCTTTGCCAGGTCGAGGTAGGCTGTATGGACTGCCTTTCCCTCATCAATGGCCTTGGTGACAGTCTTGAAAAAGTCAACCAAGTTTAAGAGGCAGGATCTGCCTTTGACAAAGCCAAACTGGGTTGGATCCAAAGTCTGCAAGTTCCCTATGTCTTTATTTATGAGTTCCATTATGATCCTCTCCATGGCTTTGCAGATAAGGCTTGTCAAGCTAATGGGGTGGTAATTTCCAGGGTCTGTGGAGGCACCGCCCTTATGAAGTGGGACCACAGTCGCTGTGCGCCACTCCTTGGGTACATATCCTGAGGTGAGGCTAAGATTAAACAGCTGTCCTAACTGTGGGTTTAATTCCTCATTGAGTTCGTGAAGCACACAGCCGGGGACACCATCCGGTCCCATGGATGGTGGGTTTTCTGCCTTAGTGAGGGCAGTTCTCACCTGGGCGTTGCAGATGTTTGGGGGCTACAATCCTCTGGAATAGATATCTCTCCTTTTGTGGGGAGGGGAGTTTGCACTGAACCTGTCAGCCAGTATGTTGGCAATGTGTGTAGGTTCAGTAATTTTCACATCATTTTGAACTAATTCTGAGCATATCTGGGAGTTTCCTCCTAGGTTTCTAACATAGCTAAAGAAGGCCTTATGATTCTCTTTAGAGTCCTTGGTGATTTTTCTCTCAAAATTTGCCTTGGATGATTTTATGAGAGCTCTTAGTTTTTACTTATAATGATCAAAGGTGTCTTACCTTTCAAGGATTTTGCTCTATCTTGTAGTAGCTTCCTCCTTTTGTTGTAGAGCTTGTTTATGGCTGGGGTCCACCAGACTGACGCTTGCCTTTGGTACAGAGAGTCTTAGTTTTGTTTGGGATTGCCTGCTCCATGCAGTCCTGTAGGTGCTGGTAGAAGGCATTTGTAAGTGATTCAGCGGTTTGAGTAATGTTTACCACTGGCTCAGGGGCCTTAAAGGAGACCACACTAGTTTTTAGAAGTGTGAAATCGGCTTTTGAGAAGTTTTTCACTGTGGTCTTTTTGTTTCAGGTGGGGCGGGATGAGGACCTCCAGCGAGATTAGTTTATGATCTGATCTCACTAGTGAGGGGTATACTTCGGTGTTGAACATTTTGATCCCATGTTCGTGATGATGAGATCAAGTATGTTTTCTCCTCTTGTGGGGATGGTGACTAGTTGTTCCATGGCATTTGAGTTTATGAACTCCAGGAATCTTTGGGTTAGAGTGTTCGGGCTTGAGTAGTGTTCCCAGTCTATATTAGGGTAGTTGAAGTCACCTAGTATGATGGTGTTTGGAGATACATTTATCCCTCCAATGTTTTCAGGAAGGCCATGTGAGGTTCCTGAGTTTGAGAGGGTGGCCTGTAACATGCTACAAATTGCAGAGCAGTCTTGCCTATGGTTAATTGCACCTGGATGGTCTCCGATGCATCGTGCGTTGCCACCAACCTTGAGGTGTGGGTGTCCTTTATGAATATGGACACCCTCCTTTCTTGGTGTTGTCCGGATTTTGGGGCGAACGCATGATATGAGGTGAAACCTGTTAGTGCTGGGGTGCTCTCAGGAGCCTTGAACCAGGTTTCTGTCACAGCACAGACATCGATGTTCTCCATATTGAGAAGGGCCTCGAGTGTGCATCTTGAGACTGAGACTTCTGGCATTGAGCAGCATTACCCTTATTTTTTTTACTTTTTGGTGTTCTAGGGTGGTAGGTTTAGAATTTGAGCCTTGCCTAAAAAGGCACTATGGGGGTGGCAAGAGCCTTTGCCAATATCCGGAAGCCCAGGGTGACAGGTGCAAGCCGTCCCTTAAGCAGCGTGGCTTGTCCAGCATGTCATCCCAGGCAGACAGACATTGGATCCCCTTTGAATGACACCAGAATTTAAGCCAATTATTAAAGCTGATCATCTTATCACTGTATTGTGGCATCATTCTAGGTGAAGGTAGGATACTGCTCAAGGTCAGGGTCATACCTGCCTGGGCTACATAATCAGAGAGCTCCTCGATGTCCCTTTTCATGTAGTCCAAGGAGGTATGTCTCAGGTCGTTGACACCAGCGTGGACAATGACTGAGTCGTACTTGTACCTGCTGTTGAGAGACCTGAGTGCTTGCGTTATGTGGCGGATTCTAGCACCCGACAGGCAGCTTATTGTGACCTTCTCTTTACTCAGTCTGGTGAGCGGGACGTCAGTGTGTCTGACTATGGAATCACCAATGACAAGTGTGTCTGGCATTTTGTTTGGCCTTAAGGGCTGTGACTGTTTGACACTCTGACTGTATGGTCTATGTGTTGCATGTGTTGGGTCGTGAGGTGGTAGTTGTTTGGGTGTCTGCTTTGGTGGCCTCTGCTGTTTTGTTAAATTTTTGATCAGAGCCTCCGAGTATGTCTTTGTGTGAGTATGTGTATGATTTGAAGTTGTGATGGTACCATGTGTGACTGGGTATGTATTGTGTGTGGTTACCTTCTCCTCCTGTCTGGTCTTGCCAGTCCTATGTTGAGAGAGCTCAGCCTCTAGTTTGGCCGTATAGTTGCATCTCTCGCATGTATTTGTGTTTTGTGGGAGAAGGAGAGGATTGTCTGTGTACATGAGGCAATTGTAACATTGCCTCAATATTCCCAGGTTCACCAGTTGAGCTGGAGAGGACACTAGCAACTGATCCCTCAACATACTAGAAGTAGTAGATAAAGAGACTTTCAACGGACTCCGGGGGAAGTGGGTTTTAGGCTGGTGGGGTACTATCTATAATAAGACTGCTTTATCAAGGTGCAAGTACTGTAGGAGTAAGTGCTAGGCTTTACAGATAGAGAATAGTCTATTTGGGAATCAAGTAGAGATGAACTTTTCAGTTATAGGATATGCTGGTTAGATCAGCAGTACAGCTCGAGGAAGGTAGTTCTAAGGGAAAATTGGAAGAGTGGAATTTAGATGGCCCAAATAGTTTAACCTTGTTTAACCGCTGCTCTTGTGTGCAACAGTGGTAACTCTGCGCTTAAATCAGCTTCGCGTGTTTAGCGTGTTTTATAGCAGGGGGCTGAAGGGAGCTAGGAATTGGCCCAAAACGACCAATGGACTACTAGTTTCTGGCTGAAACTTCACCAAATCAGACAAAAGGCGCTCAGTGCTTCCCACTCCCACTGGTAAGCAAAGAAACTTCCCTCCTTCCTAATAAGGCAATGGATCAGTAACAGGAACTAAAACAAAGCCCAGGGATCAGCAACTCTGAAACTGGACTACTCTAGTTCAGTAAGGTGGGAAAACAAGAGATTTTTTTGTTTTATTACAGAGACAAGGAAAAAAACAGACAGTAAATGCTATAAATGCTGTAAATCGGCTAGCGTACTTTAGTGTGTAGCCTACAGAAACAATTTGCAACAATTAGTAACTTAAAGTGCAATAAACAGTGTAAAATGCAGAAATCACTTAAAGTAGCAGTAAAACAGGTGAAATGCAGTCGCTAGCTTAAATAACAGTGGGAAAGCCACAAAAAATACTTATATCTGGTAGAAAGTCACTCTTTTAGCTCTCTGCTGCTTGGATCACTCTGCAGGCCACCACGAGGATCTGTGCTGAGTTGGTACAAGCTGGAAAACGTGTGTTTAGTGTGTTTTATAGCAGGGGGCTGAAAGGAGCTAGGAAATGGCCCAAAACAACCAATGGACTACTAGTTTCTGGCTGAAACTTCACCAAATCAGACAAAAAGGCCGCTCAGTGCTTCCCACTCCCACTGGTAAGCAAAGAAACTTCCCTCCTTCCTAATAAGGCAATGGATCAGTAACAGGAACTAAAAACAAAGCCCAGGGATCAGCAACTCTGAAACTGTACTACTCTAGTTCAGTAAGGTGGGAAAACAAGAGATATTTTTTTGTTTTATTACAGAGACAAGGAAAAAAGCAGACAGTAAATGCTATAAATGCTGTAAATCGGCTAGCGCACTTTAGTGTGTAGCCTACAGAAACAATTTGCAACAATTAGTAACTTAAAGTGCATTAAACAATGTAAAATGCAGAAATCACTTAAAGTAGCAGTAAAACAGGTGAAATGCAGTCGCTAGCTTAAATAACAGTGGGAAAGCCACAAAAAATACTTATATATGGTAGAAAGTCACTCTTTTAGCTCTCTGCTGCTTGGATCACTCTGCAGGCCACCACGAGGATCTGTGCTGAGTTGGTACAAGCTGGAAAAGCGTGTTTAGCGTGTTTTATAGCAGGGGCTGAAAGGTGCTAGGAATGCCCAAAACGACCAATGGACTACTAGTTTCTGGCTGAAACTTCACCAAACCGGACAGAAAGGCTGCTCAGTGCTTCCCACTCCCACTGGTAAGCAAAGAAACTTCCCTCCTCCCTAATAAGGCAATGGATCAGTAACAGGAACTAAAAACAAAGCCCAGGGATCAGCAACTCTGAAACTGGACTACTCTAGTTCAGTAAGGCGGGAAAACAAGAGATTTTTTTGTTTTTTTACAGAGACAAGGAAAAAAACAGACAGTAAATGCTATAAATGCTGTAAATCGGCTAGCGCACTTTAGTGTGTAGCCTACAGAAACAATTTGCAACAATTAGTAACTTAAAGTACAATAAACAGTGTAAAATGCAGAAATCACTTAAAGTAGCAGTAAAACAGGCGAAATGCAGTCGCTAGCTAAATAACAGTGGGAAAGCCACAAAAAATACTTATATCTGGTAGAAAGTCACTCTTTTAGCTCTCTGCTGCTTGGATCACTCTGCAGGCCACCACGAGGATCTGTGCTGAGTTGGTACAAGCTGGAAAACGTGTTTAGCGTGTTTTATAACAGGGGCTGAAAGGAGCTAGAATGGCCCAAAATGACCAATGGACTACTAGTTTCTGGCTGAAACTTCACCAAATCGGACAAAAGGCGCTCAGTGCTTCCCACTCCCACTGGTAAGCAAAGAAACTTCCCTCCCTCCTAATAAGGCAATGGATCAGTAACAGGAACTAAAAACAAAGCCCAGGGATCAGCAACTCTGAAACTGGACTACTCTAGTTCAGTAAGGCGGGAAAACAAGAGATTTTTTTTTTTTTTTTTTTTTTGTTTTTTTACAGTGACAAGGAGAAAAACAGACAGTAAATGCTATAAATGCTTTAAATCGGCTAGCACACTTTAGTGTGTAGCCTACAGAAACAATTTGCAACAATTAGTAACTTAAAGTGCAATAAACAGTGTAAAATGCAGAAATCACTTAAAGTAGCAGTAAAACAGGTGAAATGCAGTCGCTAGCTTAATAACAGTGGGAAAGCCACAAAAAATACTTATATCTGGTAGAAAGTCACTCTTTTAGCTCTCTGCTGCTTGGATCACTCTGCAGGCCAGCACGAGGATCTGTGCTGAGTTGGTATATAACATGTGATACTACCCATGTATAAAAAAATGTGATAGTACCCATATATACCCAAGTGTCCCATACAGTATAGTCACACCCCTTGCTACTGTAATGACAGCACATAGAAGCATGTTATGTACAGGAAATTAAATGCACTTATTAAATAATATCATTATTATGCTATTTTATAAGACTGGAATGTGAGCAATGGTTACCAGGGCTGAGCTATGCTTAGCAGGTTTAAACATTACTAAAATGTGAAAGCTAAGCAGATTTGTGCACTGGTAAGCATTGCTAAGTGAAGCTTACACAGCGTAAACACATATTCATTTAACCATGTATTAGCATAGCTTACTGTCATGCATACTCAAGCAAACACAGTTAAAGCCACTCAAAACTGTCTTAATTACTCTGTATCCAACAGCCCTTGTTCTGTCTAGCAACAAAATAAACAGCCCTTGCAGGTCTTGAAATCAGGACCCTGCACACTGCAGTCATAGCAATTTACCACTAAGCCAGCTGAACTGTAGGGCTTTTGGATATTTTTTTTAAACATACCATGCATTACAGCTAGTTTGCAATATGGAAGAGACACTGTGCACTCAGGAAGGATTGATATCTACAAATATATATATGAAAAGTAAGATATACATATAGAGGTAGATAGATATGTATGGAGATACATATATGTGTATAACAATATATCAATATATTACCAATAAATACTGAGGTATATATATATATATATATATATATATATATATATATATATATATATATATATATATATATATGTATATGTATACACACACATACATGTCTCAAAATGCCCATATAAACATATGCTGCTGATAGACAACCCATGACTGGGGCAGCATGCACAGTTGGATACAAAAGGATCCATGACACTCACATCTGCACCCCCCTCCCCCAAAATCATGATAGGCCATACAGAATGGCCAGACATACAACAACATCTTAGCAAAACAACTAAAATGACTGAAGATAGTAAAGAGAAATACATCCAGCCAGTAATTCACACAAGTTTATTATACTCTGATGTCTTGGCCAAAGCCTTCAAGGCTTCATTACAAGAAATACTTGCCTTAAGTACAAGAAGCAATTAACACTTAATTACATTTAAATATACAGCCCCCAATTACACTCCTCATTTAACAACCTAGGGTATAAAGTATCACATTTAAAAATATTAATTGATTCTGTACATAACAATTGTTCTTTTATGACTGTTTGATCAAACTGAGAAACAGACTTTTTTCAAAACAGTACCTTGTAACCCACTACTGTCCCCATGGTGAGATTTATTAAAATGTACAGCTATAGAACTGTCTTCTTTCTTATCAGTAATATGTCTCACATGTTCTAACAGCCTAATTTTAAAACACTTGTTACTCTCCCCACATAAATATGTTACAAGGGCATCTAAGAGCATTCTATATACACTGACTTCTTGAATGTACAGAGTTCCACATGTTTTCCAGCCTTTCCCCTCAGCAGAAATGACAGCACTAAATAATGATAGACCATACCTATCAACCTCCTATTGCATGACATCTGGACAAAGCCTGACATAATTGGGGGACAGAGGACAAAAACAGAGCCATACATGAAATATTGCTGTTATACACTGAGGAAGTTGCTGGTGTTACAGGGTTTGTTGTAACATATCTTTTCTGAGGGATATAAAGTCAGAAACACAAATGGATGTTAGCATTTATGGATTGTAATCACCAGAGTATGCTACTGATTTGCCAAGGACAACACCTGTCTGGGGAACAGACCAAACTGAACAGGCAAACTTCTGGCCATTATGTGGATAGCCCTACAGTTGACAGCTATGCAGACACAGAACTTTGTCAGAGTGAAACCCATGTAGAAGCAGCATGTTCAGACAAACCCTGTTAAACTAGAGGTATTCAAACACATATGACAGCAATACTCACATTCTGCCTCTAAGTCTTGAACCTTCTCCACTATTTAGTTGGCTTGTCTCCACAAGTCTTGTTGTAAGAGGTATTAGCTCACACACCTCCAGGATGTCTTCTTCACAGGTAAGGGAAAGCGCCAATGCCCAGAAGGAGTACTCAATTATAGGTGTGTGTTGCCATGACATTGGCTATTGGAATAACTACACAGCTGCTCTGCATGCAATCAGCAACTGGGGGACACCAGTTGGTGTACAGGCCATCTCATGGTCATGAGCATTACCTACAAAAGACAAGCTGCCTTCTATTCAAACCACCTCTGGCATAGACAGTGATCTCCATAAAAACATAAGAACTCAGAAGATATATCTAACAAAAGCCACTTAAAAAAGCTATGTGAAATAAGTAAGCATGTAATTGAATGCAGTAGGTGGTCTGTTTGTTTGTTTCTTTCGGCTTTTCCCAGTTAGGGGTCGCCACAGTGGAACTCCGGTCCGCTAATGATTGTCAGTAGATTTTTGACGTGCTGGCTTGCCGGGCCTAATGCACAACCTTCAACGAAGGAACGTCCATTCACATATGGCACCACACAGAAGACACAGTAGGTGGTCTGTAATAATGGAAAATAGGAGTTTGAAAGAATATGTCTCAAAACGACTTGCTGTACTGACGTACTGCTAAACAGCACCGATGGCCATAGCATGTGGCTCTATCTGCAGTGACATAGATCACAGCTCAGGCCCCTGACTCACCCCAGGAAAGGACAACTGACATTTCACAACTACTGGAGTGCCTGTCAAACACCACTGACTGTGCCACTGCTAGGTCAGCTACTGGGAAGTTGTACATATCCATATGTTACCTGTGCATATAACTATGATACACTTTTTGTCTTGTAAATATAAGATAACTGTACAGAGCATGTGTAGAGTAAAGTACTGTTGCAGAAGTGTGTTTTGAAATACAAGTGATATAGTCAGTTCATACCATAAAACTGTGCAGTCTTATAAGCACATGTGTGCCTGATATCCCTAGTCACTTACATAGAGTTCTTATGTTAGGCAAACCATTGTCAAGTCTGTTACAATGACACTGTAACATAATAGCCTAGATATGAATGTGGGACATCCTCCAGGTTAGCACTGTGATAGCAAAGCCTACTGTGCAGTCAACATACTTACTTATTTATGTATGTAAATAAGTTGTGCATGTTCTACTTGTGTGTAATATCAGTTTCAGTGCATACAACAGACATAAATATTTACAGGTACTGGTTGTTGCATTGCCGTGACAATGATATGGGTAGTAGAATAGGCATGATTATCAAGTTGTAATCAGAGAAGTGTGCAAGTGTGTTATGACCCTCTGTCCATGCCTACCGCAAACAGCTATCTGATCACCTACATACAGTGGATATCAAAAGTGTACATACCCCTACTGAAATGCCAGGTTTGTGTACTATACAAAAATGAGACCACAGAAAATCTTTTCAAAACATTTCTGACCATGAATGTGACCCATAACCTATACAATTCTACTGACAAATAAATCTGTTATGGGAGAAAATATAAAACATAAAAAACGTACTATAAACTGGTTGCATACATGTGCATCCACATAAACCACTACTTGGTTGATGCACCTCTTGCAGTAATCACAGCATTCTCTTTTTGGTTGTACACATGCCATCAATTAACAAGACTCTGATTAACCCCAAATAATGTTCAGCTGTCCTAGTAGGATATATTTTACATTTACCCAGTTGCCTGCTACAGCAACAGACATGTTTGGCAAAGAGCTTACAAAGCATTGAAGGGAACTCATTTTGGAAAGGTATCAGTCAGGAGAAGAATAGAAAAAGTGTCCGCAACATTGGATATACCATGGAATACAGTGCAGACAGTCATCAGACAGTGGAGAAGATATGGGACAACAGTGACACTGCAAACACCTGGACGTCCATCCAAAATGGATGACATGACAAGATGACAATTGTACATGGAGGCTGCCAGGGGACCTACAGCAACACTGAACAAGCTGCAAGAATGCCTGCCAAGTACTGGGTGTGCACCACATGTGACAACAATCTTCTGTATTTCTCATATGTCTATCCGATGGGGTAGGTTTGATAGATGAAATCCTTTTCCTACACAGAAAAGCACCCAGGGCTGAACAAACATTGCCAAACAGTACATCAAGTCTCCATAAAGCATGCTGGACAATGTGTCATGGTCTGATGACACCAAGGTTGAACCTGTGGCCCACAATTCCAAGAAGTATGTTTGGCTCAACACAACACTTTGCATTACCAAAAGAATGCCATCCCCCCTGGTGAAGCATGGTGGTGGCAGTATCATGCTGTGGGGTTGCTTTTTAAAAGCTGCAACTGGGCCTCTACTCAAGATGGAGGGAACTATGAACAGCTACAAATACCAACCATTTTGTCCCCAAACCTTCAGTCATCTGCTAGAAAGCTGAAGATGAAGAGGGATTTTATCTGTCAACATGACAATGTACCTAAGCGTACATCCGAATCACAATGGCTTCACCAGATGGAAATTACAGTTTGGGAATGTGCCAGCCAGTGGCCAGACCTACGTCCAATAAAAAATCTGTGAGGTGCCCTCACAAACTGACATATTTGTAGCGCTGTTGCAAGGAAGACTGGGCAACTATTACCAAGTAAAGATGTGCCATGATGATAGATTCCAACCTAAGATGACTGAATGTTGTCATTATCTCAACAGATTCTTCAACAAAGTATCTGTTTAAGGGTGTGCACACTCATACAACCAGCTTATTATACTGATTTCAATTTGCATATATTTTCCCACAACAGATTGTTATGTTTTCAATGGAGTTGTACAGGCTATAGGTCACATTAAAGGAGAGAATTGTTTTGAAATGCGTTATTGTGGTGTCAAGTTACAATAGCACAAAGACCAGGCATTGTAACAGGGGTGTGTACACTTATATAACCACTGGAACTGTATGGACTCAGCAATTCTTGACCTGTAAATCCCGCCTCCACCAAGGTAGAGTAATCCCCTTTGGTGGACAGCCGCAATACACAAACCACATAATAGGTTGCTATATTGTTGTACAGGGCCACATAGGTGCAGACAACAACTTGGAAGCATGTTCACCTCTATCTGAACAAGCATGTAAGGTCACAGGTGACTCCATGTAAGGCTAACTATGAGTACAAATCACACATATCTACATTGCCAAGGCCAGTCACAAGGGTGTCTCCACATATGTTGTCAGTTTCAGAGGCAACAACACAATTCACCCTGTACTGGTGTTAAATCACACCTCATACACACATGTCATGGCTATAGGCAACCTGCATCAGACAGGTTAGGTATGAACATCACCCCCCATCCCCCCATCCCTATAGAGAGATATACACATCAACCACACCCCTACCATCATCAGTGGTGAGCAGGTACATATTGCCTACTGAAAGGCAACAACAGCAAGTCTCGATGGGGCTTGATAACATCCCTGTCTGCGTCCTACATGAACTTGGGCAAGTGCTCACAATTCCATCACACACCGTAGTCAAACACAGTCTTGGTAACATCCACGCCACATCCAAATGGAAGATGGTTACTGTGATCCCGCTACATAGAAATGAATGGGGAATAGAGGTTTATGCAATTAACTGTCCACAATTGGGGGGAATTTGACACATCAGGGCCAGGAGTGCAATACAAGCTAATATTGTGCTGATAGATTACAGGGGTATGGTGTAGTTGTGAGTGCTGGCAACAAATATCCACTGTTGATGTGCAATTTCTGTCCATACTGTTGACAACTGTATGAGGTGCTATGATGTATTTCATTGTTTATGTCTTCTAGGCAGATCACCATGCCAGAAATCCACCCTACAACACAGCAGAAACATCTGTGATAATTGATGTTATCATCAACTATTATGATGTCATGTTTGGACATAATCAGGAACATCTGTAGGAGTGGACCGCCCTGTGGAATGATCTAGTCCACAGGGTAAATGATGTTGGCCTGCATACAAGAACCTATGAGCAGGTCTGGCATCATGCTACCGACCTCATACATAATACCCAGTGAAGGGCTGTTGCCATAGCCAGAGAAGTGAGAGCCACAGGTGGGGGCCCACTCATGCAGGCCCCACTGACTCCCACAGAACAGCTCCATGCCAACATTTGGGCACCCACCACAAGAACACAACATCTTGCTGAATCCAGCATCATGTGGATGGGGTTTGGTAATGCACGTAAGTGCATATCTATGGTGATGGGCAGCATATTTCATAGTATTGGGGGTTGTATCTGTAGAGTATCTACATGCATATGTCAGATAAGATAGTAGTTGTGGACGGGGTTTGGTAATGCACATAAGTGCATGTCTATGGTGATGGGCAGCATATTTCATAGTATTGGGGATTGTGATGTTAATGTGGAGAAATGCTGCTTCCCCCTTGTACCAAGGCCACATGTTGACAGTACCTCTCTCTGACACCTATTTAGCTCCATCTGGTCTACTGTGACAGCAGCCTGTAGCTGGTGAGTATGTAATTGCTTTGCTGTGCTTTGCCAATACACACCTAGTCATATTGCGTGATGTCCATGTTCATTTGTGGTGGTGTTAACTGCAGTGCATCACAGTGGTCACCACTGGGGCCTATCTGAAGGGTAATGTAACGGTCTTGCAGCATACTTCACAACCTGTCAGTGCAAGACATTTGGACAGAGACCAACAAACAGTGGGGACAAATGGGCTACAGTAGGGACATGTATGAAACATTAATCCTATACAGTGGATATCACAGTGTACACACCGCTGTCAAGATGCCAAGTGTTTCTGATATATTACAATGAGAGAACACAATATTACATTCTATACCTT
The DNA here is from genome assembly GCF_019279795.1 of Protopterus annectens. Taxonomy (NCBI): domain Eukaryota; kingdom Metazoa; phylum Chordata; order Ceratodontiformes; family Protopteridae; genus Protopterus; species Protopterus annectens. The sequence goes on from NC_056727.1 coordinate 1,255,343,553, forward strand.
GTCTAACCTGTAATGTGACCATAACATGAACAATTAACTTGTAAAACCAAACAATATGTTAGGCCACCAAATATGGGGTATACAAACCTTACAATACACTGGCTGCATGTGTGTGCACACCATCCAAATAACATATTGTGGGAGCAGCTTGTGATGTACTAACAGCATTCACTCTGCTTGGGTACACACCTACCATCAAGTACAGGGACTCAATGTAACAACAAATAACAGTCCACTGTCAGAGCGGTGTATTCATGACATTTGCTCAGTTGCCTGTACCAGAAGCAGCCATGGCTTATACACATTTTACAAAGCATTATAGGGATCTCATATTGGAAGTGTATCAGTCAGGAGTAGGATACAACCAAATTACTACAGCATTGCGTATACTATGGAACACAGTGGAGACAGTCATCAAATGGAGGATTAAATATGGGACAACAGTTCTGTCAAAAAGAACCACGTGTCCTTCCAAAACAGATGACAAGACATGTTGAGAACTGGTCAGGGAGTCTGCCGGGAGAAAATGCAGCAACAATGAGGTACTTGCAGGGCTCTCTGGCTAGTACTGTTTGTGTAGTACATGTGGCAACAATCACCTGGATTCTGCATAAGTCTGGCCTATGGGTTAGGGTCAGTAGATAGAAACATTTACCCACACCAAGCACCATACAGGGCTGTGTACAGGTAGCAAAACATAACATCAAGTCTCCCAAAGGCATGTGTTTAAATGTGTAATGGTGTAATGAGACCAAGGTTCAAATGTACAGCCACTATCCCTACAGCTACACGTGGTACACAAGCAACACCTCACTTCACCTGAAAACCACCATCCACATGTTGAAGCTCACTGGTGGCAGTGTCCTGCTTTGGGGTTACCGTTCATTAGCTGGAGCTAGGCCTGTAGGCACGGTGGAGGGAATTATGAACAGTTCAAATAACACTCACGTGTGGGCCAAAGCTGTCAAGCGTCTGCAAGATGACTGAGGATGGAGAGGGGTTTCAGCTTCCAATACGACAATGACCTGAAGCATATATCCAAAGCTACCTAAGAATGGCTCTATCTGAATACAATCAAGGGTATGCACTGGGCCAGACAAAGAGCAGACTTAACACCAATAGTAAACCACATCAGCTGCCCTTGCCAGCTGACACAGTTGGGGTACCTTTGCAGGGAAGACTGTCCAAATAATGCCAAGTCAAGATGTGCCATGATGATACTCCCTTTCCCAGGAAGAGTGACTGCTGTAGCTCATTTAACAGGTGCTTCAAAAAAGCATTGGTTTAAGGGTGTCCACACCTATGCAACCACTGTATCATACACATCTCACTCAGTATATTTCACAACTAACATGTTTGTTTTCTGGATTGGATTGTACAGGTCATGTGTCACATTTAAGGTGGTAATGTTTTTTAATGCAGTATTGTGGTCTCATTTTATATGATACAAGAGCCTGCCATGTTATCATGGGTGTGCACACTTATCATACCCACGTTAAACTTAGAAGGTTGTTGGTGTAGCAGGATTTGTTTGAATATACATTCACTGCTGGTGATGAGGTCTGCAAATCAAATGTATGTCATTAATTAATGACACCAATCCTCATATGATCCCAGTTATGTGTCAAACACATAGGGGTTGTGAGGAACAGTGCAAACGTATGTGCCAGACATCTACACATTCTTCAATGATTTGTACAGTTGTGAGGTATGGTCTACAATAGTTGCCACTGTGCTATACAACTGAACAGCAATAATGTGTGCAGTGTGTTCTAGGGGAATAGACATCACCTACTAACAGTACTCATGCATCCCAGAGATGTATATTGTTAGTAACAAGGATTGAGAATGGCTGCAATGCATGATGATGAGGGCTGTGTGTCATGCATGTCACCTTTTGGGTAATGTGAGGTCTGTATAATAACTTTGTGCCACCTCACCTGTAAGTGTCTGTGTGCATGTCTGTGTGTGTGTCTGTGTGTGTGGCAGCCGACCATAATGTACAGGTATTAATTTACATTTATTGTCTTCCCATCACAGGTGGCAATGGGGGTCGGCGTCTCTCCCACTTGGGAACTGATGTTAGTATCTCCACAGACTCTGACAATGATGATAGCCTTAGTGAGGCACAGGCAGAGTTGTAAGGAGATGAATCTGTGCCATTGGTTGACATCCCACTTTTGTCCACCCCATCACTGATCACAGTCACAATGTCCGCACATACCCCATCACCAGTGGCCATAGGTAATGGAGAGTTGGTGGATGGTGGCATGGGACAGGCAAATGTGGTGACTATGGCAAGTGTGTCTGTCGACACCAACCATCACCAGAGAACAGGTGAGATCCCACATAGGTGGATGGGCAGGGTGCTCGAAGGGGCACTGCTGCCCATCATGCCCCTGTCACAAGTGCCACAGCAAGTATCACCAGATGCAAGTTTTGGACCATGGAAGCACAGGCACATACTGAATGTAACACAAGACAGCTTCTCGGGGTCATGAATGCCACTCTTCTTGCTATGTGTTACAACCTCCATGATCATGCTGATGCCCACTGTTATTATGCTGAGGTCATGGATAGATGGTTGGGTGAGATGGTGGAAATCCTTGACCATGGAATGTCAATCCTTGAACGTGGAATGTCTGAGATAGAGCATGTGGTCCGTTGGCCATGTGGACATAGGACAGCAGCATGAACAGCTAATGTTTCATGTAGCCATGCAGCTTCTCACTCCCATAGTGGCAGTACCAGCAGCATGACTGCAGGGGGATTAAGGTCCATGCCACAATCCAGCAGGCCATTGGCACGTGGTACTTATCTGTCCCAACAGGGAAGTGGATCCAGCAGACAGCAGTCACCATCGGAGAGTAGTACTGCATCTGGCATTGTGTCTGGTCATGCCAGTGGGTCCCCTGGCAGGCCCAGTTCCCATGTCCATGGCCAGAGACAGTGAACTTCACACTCTGCTATGTATGGTCCACAGCTGTCCAACATACCCTTGTGTAGGGCAGCCACATGGCGTGACTGTGTGCATCCACACATACACAGCACCATCACAGCCAGACATACACATACCACCTCTGCATGGCCCATTTAATGAACAACCCCCAAATACCACACATGATGTCAACCAAATGGCCCAGCCTAAGCCTCTGGCAAAACCACACCACACCCAGTGCATATGACAATTCCTGTGCCACATCCCTGTCATCCATACCATTGATGCAGGAACATGCTAATATGGATCTGATGCCCAGGGTGAATTTAGTACAGTTTAGTAATGTAATGCTGTGTAAAGTGTCATCAGCCAGCATGTTTAATGGTTACATATCAGAGTGTGTAGCTGTCCAGCCATGATGCATTATTGTTGTTAGTAATGCTGACAGAATGCGGTCTCCATAATGTATTCTGTTTGTCTTTTAGGTGTCTGTGTGTCAGTAGGATGTGGCCCTGCAGACATTATCTACAAGGAGTATGGCAGTTTGGTAATACATTGTGTGTGTCATATCCAGGGTACAGCTGTACACAATTAACAGGTCTGTATAACAGTTTTTGCATGTGCCATGTAGCTTATAGGGCTGAGGGGTGTACACAGGTAAGTGTATGGTGGCTGACATCAGTAGCTGTTGTACAGTGGACTATGGTAAGTGTAGTGGGTGGAACACACCTCAGATCTATAAATTCTACACTCCAAGAGAGTATTGTGTTGACCCAACACACAGAGAATACTGCTCTCTCACACACACACACACACACACACACACACACACACACACACACACACACACACACACACACACACACACACACACACACACACACACACAATTGCCAGTGTTGGGTTTGAAATCCCTACCCGTCTAATTAGTAGCAGCATATTATTATGCAGTTATTACAGGTGGCACAGAGCTCATAATGTGTTGAGTTTCCAAAGTACATATATAGTGAGTAACATCACGTGCCCTTGTAGGGTATGGCAATGGGTGGTGTAATGGGTGTGACAGGTCTCATACTACTGTCATGCATGAGTGTACATACTCCCAAACACTGCTATACACACTAATGCACACACACACACACATTTGTCAGTATTGTGTGGTGTGGCTCTCTAACTGCTCATTCCATACTGTTACATAGCTGTTGCATACAGCACAGAGCTTATAGGCCTGCAGAGTGTGTACAGATACCTCTCTGGTTGATGTAAAAAGTGGCCCTCATACAGTGGAATGTAGGATCTGTGCTGCGGGTACGATGGCCTACAATTGCAATATTTGGCCACCCAATGGATATATTCCTCACTCAAGCACACACACACTCAGGATACTGGTCTTGCATGCACACATACACACACACACACACACACACACACACACACACACACACACACACACACACACACACACACACACACACACACACACACACACACACACACACACACACACACACACACACACACACACACACACACACACACACACACACACACATACACACACACACATTTGCCAGGACTGAGATTCATAAGATCATGTGTTCAAAAGTGTATACCAGGCTAATGGGCATGGAGCCATGACAAGCCTAGCCCATGGGAGTACCCTAGCATCATGCGACCTGACATTTTTTTCCCAGTCCATCTAGTGACCATTGCCACTTGAGTGATGGCCATGATGACAGTTAAATTCCACATCCACTCATTCAGATTTCTCTTGGAGAGGGCCAGTGAGGTGCTCTGACATGTATGTGACATATAATGCATTATATGTCCACTCACTGGGTTATGTACCTGTCCCCCACCATGTTCTGTTCATTGTGGTAATGATGTTGAGGTATCCATGGCATGTGGTGCATACAGATCAGAGTTTCACTAGATATGGCATTCCTAACACAGCTAGCCACACATGGCATTGTCAGTCAAGCATAGATTGCCTGTAAGTAGCCAAGATGTGGCCAAGAATACTTGGAGGTATTGCACTCTGTCCATATTGGACAGTTGTTTGCAGGCTAGGGTCCTATTTCTGGGGTACACTTGCAGCCACCACAGTTGTTGAAGGTGTCTAGTGAGCTACATGGCAAATGGGCCATTGTGCCTGCTGGTTGGCCTATTGAGGACACAGTTGAGGGAGACATTGACCTCTTCCTTACTGGATGACACACACTTACTTATGAGATGTGCCACATAGAAGCTATTTCTGTTCATGGTAGCAATGTGGTGGCCATAAGAGAGGTCACTGTCAGCCTGTGTTCCCAGGCCTCTGATAAGGACTTATGTGTCCATTGGACTACCAGCAATGTGTTAATTCATGGAAACCACATTGATTCCACATGGGATTGTGACACACTTCTTTCCAGTCAGCCTAAGGCCAGTGTTCTGACAACAGTCGGATGTCTCTGTGGGGCTTTTATGCAGGATGTCAACATGATATGGGGATGTACACATAGCACCCACCCTGCAACTGTCTGTGGACATTGTCAGCCAGGGTCCCTTTGTGTTGTTCTGGATGTCAGAGGCATACATGACAAACATGAGGGGACCCATGACCAGACCCTTTGGTACTCCACTCATGACTGGTTGGCAGTCTGACATGGAGTCTGATACCTTCACACTGTGGGTTTCATGCATGAGCCAGTTTGCAACCCACCAAGTGAAATAGAGGTTGATGCCTAGATGGCTGTGTTTGTCTATGATTCCTGAGTGGGGAATGGTATCACAGGATTAGAAGACCCACCTATCTTGTTTTTGTGTCTGTATTGTTGCATAGTTATTTCACATGGCACACAGCTTATAGGGCTGCAGAGTGTCCACAGCTACCACTACAGTGGTTGTCAACAGTGAGCCCTGTACAGTGGACATTTAAATGTGTACTAGGTGTGAAAATTTTGCAAAACACACACACACACACACACACACACACACACACACACACACACACACACACACACACACACACACACACACCAGTATTGAGATTAGAACTCTTGCCTTTCTATCTTTGCGTACTATAGTGTTACTCAGTTAGCACCATGGAGCTTATACAAGTTCACCTAGTCCAAAGATACTTCTAAGGTGAATGACATCAGTAGGACTACTAAATTAGGGCGAGGGGATGTCTACAGGGTGGTACACACTTCAAAATGGTATACCCACCCAGTATATGATTCTCACACAAACACACAAACAGTTGCAAGCACTGGGATTAGAACTCCTGCCTATCTTGATGTTTCTACTATAGTCTTACACAGTTATCAGATGCACCACGGAGCTTATACAATTTCACTTACTCCAAAGGTACTTCTAAAGTGAATGACATCAATAGGACTACTAAATTAGGGTGAGGGGAAGTGTAAATGGTGGTACACAACTCAAAATGGTATAACCCACACAGTATATGATACACACACACACACACACACACACACACACACACACACACACACACACACATACACACACACACTCATGCACACTTGCCATTATTGAGATTAGAACCTCTGCCTGCCTAGTTATTTGCACTATAGTGTTATACAGTTACCACATGCACTTCAGAGCTTACTGGACTAACAGCTGGACAAAGGTGCTGATAACTGCACAGCTGAGGTAAAGTATTACAGGTGTCAGAAAAATCTGCCTTCAGTTTTTCCCTTACATCTTACTAGTTCTTTCTGTCTTGCACTTCAGATAGCATAATAGCTTTGCACTTCAACAGACTATTGTATGAATAAGTGTAGCACACCTGGGAGCCATCAGCAGTATTCGTTCCTCACAGAATTAGCCCCAGTACTTAGTAGCTATGACCACCCCTCCTGGTATGATTGAAGTGTAGTTTTCGGTGCTTTCACCCATTAACCTGGTGCACTTGTTCATTTTGAGGCACTGTTGCAACTGCCTCAGATAACCCTCTCCTCTAAACTCCAAACACTCAGACTTGTGAGAGTTACCCCTACATCACCAAATGTGGAAATATACACTCTCCAACGAAGACTGCACTAGCTGGTCAAGAGGATAAGGTCAACACCTGCAACACACCATGTGGAATACATTGCTCGACACAACACTCACTATGACAGCCCTGACATACACTGAAAAAACATATGACAGTAAGGCACTGCATACAGCCTACCTTGATCTGGCCAAGGCTTTTGATACCATTCCTCAGGCAGGAATTATTGCTAAACCCACCAAACTAGGCACCAACCCCTATATCAGTGGGTGGGTTGCAAATTGGTTCACAAAACACACAGTGTAACAGTGGCAAAATCCAAGTCAGACTGGCAAGCAGTCACAAGTGGAATCACACAGGGATCAGTACTGGCTAGTGTCCTGTCCAGCATCTACTTCTCAGGAGTCCAGCCCAACACAGAGGAACTATGGCTGACTAAGTTCACAGAGGACTGCAAACTGGGAGCTATCATTAACTCCACATGTGATGCAGACATCCTACAGAAAGGCGTCACTGACAACAATGTGTGGTGTGGAAACCACGGCCAGAAGCTTAACAACACAAAATGCATCACCATCCCCTTTGGTAAAACACTCAGTTCCCAGTAAGTACCACATCAATTGAAGCCCAATGAACACAGTAGGCATTATAACAGATCTGGAGACACAGTTGATAGCAACTTATCCTTCAACCACCACATTGCCGCTGTGGTCTGGAGTCCTTCTATGTGGCACATTCCATTACCAAGAGTTTTGCATCCAGGAAGACAGGGATAATGATCTCCGTTTACTGTTCCCTCATTAGACCACTCATCAGGTATTCTGGCCCATTTGCCATGTACTTCAGTAGACACCTACAACAGCTGATGAGGCCACAGAAGCACCTCACAAAGTGGTTCCTAGGCATTAAACACAAGTCCTACACAGACAGACTCAGAAGTCGCCAGCTATTATCTGTGTCATATCACCTAGTTAGTGGCTATCTGTGCTTGACTTACAAAGCTATGTCTGACCCAGCTGTTTTAGACATGCTGCATATAAAGACATCCCAATCCCTCCACACCACACACTGCAGAGACTTCTGCCTCATTACCACAATCACCACAACATGCTGGTGGGACAGGTCCCTCACCAAGAGACTGCACGTGCCCTGGAATACACTTCCCATACATGTCATGCAGAGCACCTAGCTGACCCTGTTTCATAGAAATCTCGATGAGCGGATGGGTAATAGACAGTTCACCCCCAGGGTCACTGCAGTGGCTCTACTTGATATAGGCACTGAGAAGTAACATCGGATGGCACAATGGCAGGGCCCTTCTATGTACTAGGCTTGTAAAGGCTCCTGGGCCATTAGACTACTACACCCTTATAAACCTATAAGGGGAATTACATGAGCAGGACTGATAAAGTAGGGCAGTGGGTGATAAAGCTATCCATATACTTTGCCTTACAAACAGATACAGTTTAACACACACTTATACACACACACTTGCCAGATGTGAGAATAGAACCCTTACCCAACTAGTTATTTGTACTATAGTGTTACACAGTTATCGCACATGCCACAGAGCTTATGGGGCTTAGGCCTGATGAAAGGGACTTCTAAGGCGACTGATATCTCCAGGATGCTAATCTGGGAAAGGGGAAGTATACTGTGGTGGAATGGATCCATGCTTTAACTTGTAAACACACACACAGTTTGACATTTTCCAGGACTGAGATGAGAACTCCTTACCTAACTAGTTATTTGTACTATAGTGTAAAGCAGTTATCGCACATGTCACAGAGCTTATGGGGCTTTGGTTGGATGAAAGGTACTTCTATGGTGACATACGTCTTCAAGGCTGCTAATGTAGGGCAACAGGAAGTGCACTGTGTGGGAAAGGCCTGTTCATTCATAGATCCTGCTGACATTTCTCTAAGTGCATGAGCATGCCCAGTGTGACCTTCTATAGTACACGTGGAGCTCCATTCCAGGAATTGTTGTACTCCAGTCTGGTTTGTTTTGTGGTACAGCCATACCTCTCGACCAGTTGGTGCAGGTTATCTGGAGACAGCCTATCAAAATGGGGGGACAATGGGCCATACGGTGATTGTGACTATTTCTCTCAGTAATGTATGGGTTGCTAGGGTTACAGGGCTTGATTTAGCAGACATCTGACATATATGCTGTTTGACACTGTCATGTATTGTTTCAGTACCTCATGACATACCTCCTCAGATCATCACAGTGATTTACCGGAGGAATACAGGCTGGATGATGCACACACCAAGATTATTGGCCAAATGCTATGCATTCTTGCACAATCCAGCCTGTTGAGAGGTGTGCCTAGAAGCAATTGACTGCTGGAGATGTGGAAACAGTTCAACACCTTGGTGATATATTACAATGGAGGAATCTCTGTGCATTTCTCTTCTGGCCTGGTCTTATTTCCAGTCCACAGTTGGGTAATATGAGTCAGACAGGATCAGGGTTACAGGCCGACTCCAGATAGATTTGTGGGGGATAAGATATGGGGGGGGGGGTTCTAGGTCAGATATGTTTGCCCATGGCTATAGGTGTTTTGCATAGGGGTCTGCTCAAAGGTTGACTGCACTTGGAGGGTCTTGTGTGTGTCAGACTGACCAGCCTGGAGGCATGTATTTGTCTGACATATATGTATGGCCCACCTCATTTTGCTTGTCTGGCCACATTTTGGGGTCAGGATGTTGCATAGGATGAGTGATCAGGGAAGGGTGTGTTACTCCCCATGGCTGTGGGCCCGGGTTCTGTTGGTGCAGACATGTCACCATCTTCCAGGTTTAGGACTGCCTGCATTGAGTGCATTTCCATGTTTATACTCCTAGCCCTGCCTGTTGACTGTACAGAGTATCACAGAATGTCCACATTCATGACTCACATCTCTTGTTGGTTACACAAACAAGTGTGGTTTTCAAGGAAAAGTGTTTTGCAAGTCACTCAGGATTGAAGTCAGATATTACTGACATTTGACATTGCAGTTTCTGACTTTGACCAATCAGACATTCCATGCTACTACAATCATTCCTTTAACTTTATTACATTATTAGAGCAGTATTTCAAAGGTGTCATTCTTTTTGGACTGTTTTCACCCCATTATTCATGGCTTTGCCAGATTTCTGGCTCTGTGACACTGGTAGTTTTTCTCCTTGGAGTTAGCAGCATGGCCTTTCTTTTCCTTTTTTTAGACTTTGTTATGTTGCTGTTATGGACCCCATGGCACTCCCTAACACAGCACTGTGGGTGAGGCATGAGCATTTGCTGCAGGCCTGTAGGCCAGGTGTGACAGATGCAAGCCATCTGTAGCAAGGTAGAGCATTCTGATATGTTCCCAGGCTGCCAGCAGTGAGCAACCCTGAGATGGCACCAGTAAGTTGACTGTGGATGTTACTGATAATTTATTTCTGTTTGTGTTGAGCCATCACTCTAGTTGACAGCTGGATGCTGCATATGGCTAGGGACATGTAACTTCATTTCTATGGGACTATGGGGGCAGTGACACATCTGTACAGAATACACATTTGAAGAGACTGTGCTGATATTTGCTTAACATTTTGGTCCCATTTAGCATAGTGGTGTGCCCTATCTTTCAGACTACAGGGATAACAGTATCAACCACAGGTAAGATTGTCCAGGTATAGACATTTGTAGTTTCAGACTTCTTACCTTTCAAAGCCATACTGCCACTGCCAGACCTGCTGTGATATCACTGTGTAAAAGTCTGTGGGTGGGGATTTCATGGATGTCGCCATGTGGGGACCTTTGCCAGGCATTTCTGTATGGTTTTCTACAGCTGATCTGCTGGGTGAGGCTGGGGTTGGGTATGGGACCCCCACTTTGACATCCATGCATGTGACCTATGACCCCCCCAGTTATTTGGCTCACCACATATACTGCAGTGGCATTTGTCAACTAGGGTGGTACTGCATGGTGTGGGTAGGCCAGTACTGGGAATACATTTCTTGCTCTCCCACAGATCTGTCAGTTGTCTGCTGATATCCCACTAAGCTACCCCATTCCCTTGCATGCTTGAATCAATGCCATAGATATGCTATCAGAACATTCCACTCCATTCATTAATTTTGTGCTTTTTGCCTGAGGCTGTTATGAGGATGGTGCTTGAGGGCTGACTATGTTGGATGCACACAGTACACTGCCTATACATGGTAGGGCATAGGTGGTGTGTTGTTTGGCATCCATTTTATAGTGTGTGCGAGTCAGAGTGAGAGATCAGTCCCTTGGGTCCTACAGTGTCAGTGCATGTGCTATGTGTTGCCTCTTTGCCAAGGACAGGACATACCCGGGCATGCCTCCATCTGCCTACAGGGGCAGGCTCAGGATGTTCCTCCTCCGAGTCCCTCTGTGCAGAACTGTGGAGACCCTGGCAATGGTGGGGAGCTGTGTGGCCCTTCCTTATTTTGTTCCTGCTGCAGTTGTTTCCATAGGATCATATTGTGTAGCATGACACATACCATGAACATGTGTGCACATGTGGCTGGAGAGTACTGCAAGGCTCCACTGGATATGTCAAGGTAGCAGAACAGTGAGTTGAGCATCTCAAACACATGCTCTAAAATGATCCTGGTTTGTGCATGTGCCTCATTATGGCATTCTTGTGTGGGTGTGTGTGCAGTGCGTAGCCAGCATCCCCCACCAGATGGCCATATGGGATGTCCCCACTGGCAAATGGCTGGTACAGTTGTGATGAATGCCAGATATGGGAGTCATGATAGCTTCCAGTGCTGCCAGCACACACATTCATGATAATGCCCTGGGCATCACACATGACATGGCAGTTGACGGAGTGGAACCCCTTGCAGTTTAGGTAGACCCTACCCTGGTCACCGGGTAGTGCTTTGATGCAGATGTATGTGCAGTCTATGGCATACAGTACCTCCAGGTATTCTGCTAATAGATGTCCTAAACAATTCTAGCACACAAAATTTAATATCATGATCATCACCCTTTACTGAAATATGTCTAAACAAAGCATTTTTCATATCATGCTTATTAATGCTGTATACATGCTCACGTATGTCATCCCTTAATGTCCTATTGGTCTTCCCAAAATACAAACTCTGACATACAGCACAGATCAATAAATATAGTAAATAATAGCATTTACAAGTGGAAAGACATCACAGTTTATAAACTTTGCCAGTATTTGGGTGGACAAAGGTGACACAGGCATTAATGTGTTGATACATGCTACAAGCTCCACATGGATGTGTAGCTACCCCATCAGATATTCTCTGAAAATTATTTATTGGCTTGTAGCACAACAATCTTTTCAGAGACTTATTGTTCTTAAAACAGAATTTCAGTGTCACCTAAGATTTTTAAATCTTTCATCACATCAGTATGCCCCCGTGTTTTTGCATAATGTCACATATAGAGTGGGTATCATTCAAATAAGTAATACTCATCCTAAAAGTGTTGGTACCTGCTCCTTCAAACCTCACTACATCAGGGTATCTCTCAGAAAAATAGAGTTTGGCCCTATCATTATATTGGGAAGATACATCTACATGGGTGGCATTTAGTATATAAAAATATAGCAGTGTGTTGCAGATAATCTAAAAAATCATGTAACTAAATGGGAGTCTTCCCTCTGATGCTCAAGCCCTTTACAAGAACATACACTTGTAAATATCTAGTGTACAAATCATGGGATTAAATTAAACAACAAAAAAGTGCAATATTGTCAGATTTGGTAATCTACCCCCTCTTCCAACATATGAAATAGACAATATCAACTGCAAAATGAAAATGTTGTTAGAGACCTTGGAATCAGGGTTGATGATTACCTCACCTTTGACTATCATGTAACAACAGTAGTCAGAAAGCCTTTCTGCTTAGCTCAGATGATTGCCAAGGGAATATTATTCAAATCCTAAGAGGTCATTGCCCCCATGTAATCAGCATTGATTAGTCAACTATTTAATACATTTTCCCCACTTATGATGGACCTCAGAGGTTTCTAACTAAGAAAATCTCCAGCTTAAAAGCACTAAGCTACAAAAAGACTGGAAGCATTGCTCCTTTATTCAGTATTGCATTAACTCCTAAGAGGAGAATCATTCCTTGTTTTTTGAGCCATTAGAGTCCCAGTGGTCCTGGATCTTCTGTAGCTCCATAAATTAAATAACCCCACAAAGACCAGAACAAGGGATTAAAATCTTCATCAGCAAAACAATAAATAAAACATGGTGGCAAAATGTTCATTACATAATGCATTCCTAACTCTTCAGCAAATTAAGCAGTGTGATATTTTATCTTCCTTCAAACAGGAACTGGATGATTGTGATTGGATGGATATTCATAAATTTATCCCTAACTTGTCTGGGCTAGCCCTTTTCAACAAAGGAGGCACGGTCTAAGGGTGGGTACTGTCATACCATACCTAGTCTCAAGACTCAGATGCCTTGTATCTCCTGTGATGCTAAATGGCTAGACGTTCGTAAATCGTGTTTGATAATGTACATACTGTTCTTCCCACATAAAATGCTGAAATATCATGCTCAGCAAGACAAACAACTTGTGTAGAATTATAATGAAACCTAGCAAGAAAAAAAGATGAGGAATAAGGAACATGGAGAATGCTACCCAAGAAAGTATTATTTATATATTTATTTGTTTGACATTAGTTGACTGAGTTAGTCCGACTGAGCTGATGCCCTTTTTCAGTGGAGGCCCAGAGAGAAAAGCTACACAGTTAACACATATACAAAGAATAGCACAAAAAGAGATTTTCAATTGACAGTCAGTAATGTATAGGTCAACAGTTTACAGATATGCAAAGTACAGTAAAATATTAAAAAGTAGTAAAAAGTTTAACATTGATAATGTAGAGGCATCAAGGTTATACACAAACTAACACAATCTAATCAAGAACGTCTTCCATAAGGGTGTGTCTACATAGCAAGATAGACAAGAAAATAAATTGTGCAAGCATTTAGCCAGTAGTTATGTAGTTTAGTCATAAACATAATAGAGTAGACAGTTAGAGTAGGTAGTGTAAGATATTGACACGTCAGTATTATACATAGAAATACAAGAAAGAGAATTCGTTAAAGGAAAAGTAAGAAAAATAATTCTGGCATATATATGGAAGGGATTGCTGCTGATATTCTGAGGAGATGCATCGTGGTTTTCAGATGAGGTGATATTAAAATGCAGATTAGAAGGAAAACACACTAAGTCTGAAACTGAGGTATCTTTGAAATTCCACTAACTCAAAGATAGAAAGATTTGAGTTGCTACATAGAAGTAGCAGGGTTGTGGAGTTGCAGCATTTAATATACAAGATGCACGAAAACCCTTGCCAAATAGGTTTTAAGTACAACACTAAGAAAAAACGTGAAACTGCACTCAAAATCAACCAAACACTGAAAAAGTGCAGTAGGCAGACGAGGGAACACTCCGACCAGTTAAAAAGTCACTCTGTTTAATAACAAATCCACGAAACAGCTCCACCAGCAGTAAACACAAGCATTAACGCAATTGATACAGCACTACGCGTTACTGCAGCGGCGTGGTGCTGTATCAATGGATTTGTTATTAAACAGAGTGAGTTTTTAATTGGTCGGAGTGTTCCCTCGTCTGCCTACTGCACTTTTTCAGTGTTTAAGTACAACACATTACTGAATTATTCTTCATAGTGTCAGGGCTCACAAAATCAAGGCTTGCACTGTTTATTAGGCCGATAGTATAGAGCAGGTTGTCAGTTGAGTAGTACATTAGGTGCCCAGCCACTACAGGTCATACTGCTTGCTCCCTTTATCCATAAGGATTTCAGGAGCTAGAGCAGGGGAACTCATAGAATTCTATCCAATGATCCAGGCTGTATTTAAACAGAATTATGGAGCTACTTCATTTGATATGGGTAGGCAGCTTATTCCAATGGCAGGGGGATGTGCATGGTTTAGTGCTGATCCTATGAAGATCACATCCTGTTTCATGAAGGCATTATTAGCCCATAGAGCCTCTTGAAATTTATTCTGCAGGTTACTATCTGCTGATCTCAAGTCCCAACCCTAGGACCTTGTACTTATCTGCACTTAACTGACTTAAATTAACAAAAGAAACTGCATTGCCCCATAGCAGTCAAACCAAGACTATTTAGGTAGGCAGCAATTTCAGCGTGAGCAAGTTTGTCATGGGGTGGCAGGAGTTCAGGCACGCATGCTTCCTGACAGCAGTATGACAATGCTCCAGCATCCTCAATCTGCTCACAGCCCCAGACAATGTTGAGCCTGTGAGAGGCTAAGGCAAATCTAGTTCAGCTGGTAAATGAGAAAAGGAGTTGGTGGCAGGTGATGGTCAAATGCAGGAAGGAAAAATAACTTGACAAAATCTTAATACCTTCCATTTTACACAGTTTGTAGTAGATACAACTATGCAGCAAAGTTACAGGAGCACTACCTCAATCTTAGATCAACTGTAATTAATACACTCTAACATACTCATTCTGACAACATTTCTTTCTAACATTCTATTTGGCTAAAATCTTTTACTCTCTACCTGGGTCTCCCAAAACATCCACTGTGTCCCACCAGTATATCTAAACATGAAAAAAGTAACAATCAACGGAAGAAATTCTCTATCCTGAACTGTATCAGGTTAACTCTACAGAAACTATATCGGCATTCAATATGTTTCTTAACATACTGGCCACACTGCAAGAGAAAATTCTCCTTCACAAGCAAAATAACTTATAGGTAAACCAGCACCCTAACTTCCATGTGCATTAATTCAACAAATAAAGAACAGGGATGCTGCTTAGAAGTCAAAAGGAAATGAATCTTCTGATACAACCAAACAAACCACTTACCAACTCTTAAACAGAGAAATTCACCAAAGCACAAATAAAGCAAAGGTACAATACTATGTCAGCACAAGTAACATGTTTCAAGCTGCTACAATCATTCTGGAAAACAGTTAAGGAGCTAGCCTTATCAAAAATATTTGTATATTTCTATAAATATAGACACATTAAAGGTTATTTGTCAAAACGTTAGCTATTCCATTAGTTTAACAAATTAGTTATTTACTAATGCTATACCACAATCCCTCAAAAACCATTAGACATGCTTTTGGATACTCCTTTATTTTACTTTAAAGAACTTAACAAATAAGTAAAAATGCCTCTGGACAAAACTCCATGTCACATAATCCAAAGAACCAACCTTTTCACTGTCCTATCTACAAAACAGGAAGCATTTTTTTCTGCAAACTCTTAGGGAAAATTTTCAGTCACACCAATCAAAAACAGCAGATCAACAATTCCAGCATGCAGTGATACACCCCTTTCAAAAATCTGTACTCCCTAAATCTGCTAAAAATAACAAACCTATTGGTAAACCAGACCCCATTATTAAAATACTTCTGAAACTTATTTTTAATCAGTTGTAGAGTCCACCCACACGTATAATGTGCTGTGATGAAGACAGTATGTTTTCAGACCAAAATACAGTACAATTACAGCTTTGTCCTGATTTACCCATGAACCTTTTAGAAATATGGGAAAAAGGCCTACTAACTGGAGCCATCTTTGTGAATCTAAAAAGTACTTTTTAAATGATCAGTCATACATCACATCTTCAAAACTGCAACACTATGATTTCTAAGCAAAGGTCCACTTTGAAGACTATAGAAAAACAGATTGTTTGCAATATCATCCAGTGGTTTACAAGCAGAAATAGGCTTTCTGAAAGCATGTGTCCCTCAAGGGTAAATTTAGGGCTACTGTTACTCATTTTCTATATTAATGAACTACCATGGGAGCTACCAGATCTAGGCAGCCTACTATATGCTGCTATATGCTGATGATATCTTCCTAATAAGAAATGGTTAATATGCTTCAGAAATAAACACAGCACTTTTGACCAATTTTTCACTCCTTTGGAAATGGCTGCAAAATAACCACCTTTCCCTTAATACTAAGAAAACTACACACGCTGTGTCTGATTTATCAAAAAGAGTGACCAAATGCACCCACCTCTTTCTAGTCAATACTGATGGACAACTGTCTGTTGTGCTACAGCAAAAATACCTAGGTTTTATCCCAGATCAGAAGCTTACCTTTTTCTTTCATACTGATAAACAGGCTCAGAGTGTGAGTGAGCAGCTACAGATAGCCTAAAAAATCTCTCAGCATCTCACACCTGAAACAAGATGTGTTATAGCCATTAATGTTTTATTATCTAGAATTCAATGTGCCCTCTCACTCTTTGGCTTTTCATCAATACAAAAATAAAATTCTATGATTTATACATTTGGGGCCAGCACAGAACATGGCTGCTTTACTTAAAAAAAATAATTGGCTCTCAGTAAAATGTACAGCAAACTTCTTACCAAGTAAATTCACACTGAAACTAATTTATAACAAGTACTGCCCACCACTCAAAAATAAACTGCAAATCAGAAGTAGCCACTATTCACTGAAAGACACCTCTAGCACAGCTCTTTGCACAGAGCTCCCTTCTCACTATCGGTGAGTGAAGGGTCCTATTCTAAAATAGTCTCAGTAGTCTGTTACAGCCTTCCAGCTAAGATCAGAACTTCTAACATTAAATCATTCACTAAACTGCAGGATGTGCACTTACTGCATGCAGATATATATGGCTATTTCACAAAACCTGTGTGATAAGCTCATTCATGTTGTACAGATGTCAACTGCATATATGTATGTGTATATCACATGAGCCTTCACTGCACAAGGTTTAAGGTTTTGCACAGTGAAGACATTAGATTGGCTGGATCTTTTTTGGAGTTCTTACTGAATGGCTTGTCTGTGTGACCTTTTTACCCTTTGGTTTGGATGTTATGTAGGATATTTTGCTGGGACCCTAATATTTATGAATATCAGGCTTGATTTTAAGCTCTGTATTTTTTTTATAAAATATAGCCAAACAATCCATTAGTGCTGCACTGGAAAAGCCAAAACATGGATGTTTACAACTAGTGAGGTTTGGCTTTATTGGCTTGAATGTGTCCATAAAGACTTAAAAAGTAAAACATCATGGACATTTAGAATTATTGTAGTTGAAACATTGGTATGTCCTTATGAGGTCAATTGCACATATCCCATGGACTTTCACTACAGAAAGTTTAAGGTTTAACTCAGTGAATATATTAGCTTGATTGGGTCTTTCATGCAGTTTTTATTTTATTGAATGGTTTATCTGTGTGTTTTATCCTTTCGTTTTAATATTAATTTCTTGGTTTTAAAACAACAGATAAACAAATCAATTATAAAACAAACAAATAACTATTTACATAGGTCCACAGCTGATCAATACATCAAAGTTATACATATCAACAACAATTAATATTTTTCAAGCAAGTCTTTAAGTTTAAGCCAAGATTTATATGAATGTGTAGTATTAGAAGTTATCACATTTATGGTATGCAATTCACTACTGCAAAAAAAATTTGCCATACTTATATATTCAACACTAGAGGTGGTAACTTTACTTTTCCAATGTTTAGTAATCACTTTTCTGGCTATAGCAAGAGTAGACCAAAGAAGAGGCACTCCAGTTTTTGGAATTATCTCAGGAATCGGAGCATTAAATAGAATTAAAGATTTAGAAATATTAAATGTGTCTGACTGTAAAGCTTGAATTAAGTTATTAATTTAGTTCCAGAAAGGGCTAATGACTTAACATTCATATACCATATACATCCAATCAGGTATTATTTCAGAATCACATCTTCAGCATTTAATTATATTTGATTTATACATAATTGCAATTTTGTTAGGACTGAAAAATGCTCTGTGTAAGAATTTCCAAGAGAACCTTTACTAATATAATGAAGATGTGGTTTTATCTGTAGATTTTAATATTATTTTATTTTGTTATTCAGAGAATGTGAAATCTAACTTAAGAATTTTATAAATGTGTGACAAATATGATTTATTTTTTATTGCATTATTAATGATATTTATTAAGAATTCCAGTAATTTGAGAAACAATTTCTTATCTAGGTTAAATATCTTATTTATCTCTGTGTTCACAATGTATCTAAACATTTGTAAAATTAACTAGTTCTCAGAATCTTGATTATATTTGGACCTTTAATTTTCAACAGTATATACAGTGAATGTAAAAAATCTACACACCCCTGTTAAAATGCCAGGTTTTTGTGATATAAAAAATGAGACCACAATAAATCATTTCAAAACTTTTCCCACCTTTAATGTGACCTATAAACTGTACAATTCATTTGAAAAACAAACAAATCTGTTAGTGGAAAAATATAAAACATAAAAAAGTACAGTAAGCTGGTTGCATAAGTGTGCACACCCTTAAACTAATACTTGTTGAAGCACCTTTAGATTTAATTACAACATTCAGTCTTCTTGGGTAAGAGTCTATCAGCATGGCACATCTTAACTTAGCAGTATTTGCTGACTCTTCCTCGCAAAAGCGCTCCAAATCTTTCAGATTGTGAGGGCATCTCTTGTGTAAAGCCCTCTTCAGGTCACCCCACAGATTTTCTATTGGATTTAGGTCTTTGCTCTGGCTGGGCCATTCCAAAAATTTAATTTTCTTCTGGGGAAACCATTATTTTGTTGATTTGGATGTATGCTTGGGGACATTGTCATGTTGAAAGGTGAAATTTCTCTTCATCTTCAGCCTTCTAGATACCTGAAGATTTTTGGCCAGATGTGACTGGTATTTGGAAATATTCCAAAAAAAGTGGAATTCCCTCCACCTTGACTAAAGCCCCAGTTCCAGCTGAAGAAAAGTAACCTGAAATCATGATACTGCCACCACCATGCTTCACCGTGGGGATGGTGTTCTTTTGGTGATGCAAAATGTTGTTTTTGCGCCAAATGTACCTTTTGGAATCGTGGCCAAAAAGTTCAACCTTGGTCTCATCGGACCATAACACATTTTCCCAGATACTTTTGGGAGACCTGATGTATTGTTTTGCAAATTTTAGTTGGGCCTGGATTTTTTTTGTGTAGGAAAAGGCTTCCATCTTGCAACCCTACCCCATAGTCCAAACATATGGAGAATATGGTAGATTGTTGTCACATGCAGTACACAACTATTACTTGCCAGAAATTCCCGCAGCTCCTTCAGTATTGCTGTAAGTCTCTTGGCAGCCTCCATGAACAGTTTTCATCTTGCCTTTTCATCAATTTTGGAGGAATGTTGAGTTCTTTGCAATGTCACTGTTGTCTCATGTTTTTTTCACTTTTTGATTGACTGTCTTGACTGTGTTCCATGGCGTATCCAATGCTGTGGAAATTTTTTGTACCTTTCTCCTGACTTATACCTTTTAACAATGAGATCCCTTTGGTGCTTTGTAAACTCTCTTAAACCATGGCTTTTGCTGTAGCAGAAAACTGAGTAAATGTCAGGAAACTCCTGCTAGGATAGTTGAACTTTATTTGGGGTTAGTGAGTCTCTTTGATTGATGGCAGGTGTGCACCCAAGAAGGCTGAATGCTGTAATTAAATCAAAAGGTGCTTTAACAAAGTATTAGTTACTGGTGTGCACACTTATCCAACCAGCTTATTGTACATTTTTTATTTTTTATATATTTTTTTCCTGACAGATTTGCTTGTTTTTCAATTAAATTGTACAGGTTATAGGTCACATTAAAGGTAGGAAAAGTTTTTAAATGATTTATAGTGGTCTCATTTTTTATATCACAAAAACCTGGCTGGTGTGTACACTTTTTACATCCACTGTATATATCAGTACTATTTAAAAATTGATGCCAATAAATTAGTTACTTTGTTGTTTCAGTACTAGCATTTTGTTGAAGTTATGCATTTATAAGCACTCATTTGTATATGCAATTGGAAACATAGAAAATATTAAGTCTTTAATACAATGGTTAGAATATGTGAACTTTTGGAAAGAGGAAATGATGGTATTTAAATAGGGAATTTGAGAAGTGGGTGTAATTTCATTTACACAAAAATCTTTTAATAACCAGATAAAACTATTAGAGACTATTTATATATACCACGTCTGGCTGTTATGGCCGAGGCACTAGGAGATTTTATGGTGAAACTTTCATTGTTCATTTTGCTGTGGAATTCGCTGTGGAATTAAAGAGATTTTTATTCAAAAAGAAGGCATTACTGGTTCTTAAGACGTGGTATATATCTATTCTTTATCAGTGTGGTTCAACTATTAGGGACTATTTGTTTATGAATGGTTGTGATATATTTATTATTTACTAATAATAGTTAATTTTCATTTTGAATCATAAGATGAATTTATCCACAACACTATAACTTTACAATTGTTGAAGTGGCATACAGTTGAATATCAGGATATCCTATTTCACCATTATTCCAACCTTTTCTTTGACAATCAAAATAAACTCTTGGTTTATTAGGATGCCAAAATATTTAAGTAGAATACCGTCTATCTTCTTCATCTATTTTTTTGGTGGGGATAGTACTAAAGATTGTAAGACAATATTTTAGGGAGAATTACCATCTTAATAAGCATTCATTGTTCTTCCATGATAAACAATAATTTGTTACAATTTGTGATTAAACTTAACATTTTATCAACAACCTGTTGAAAGCTTGTTTGCATCATTTCTTTACTATAAGACATAATTGTTATACCAAGGTATTTCATTTGATTGCTATTCCAATTGAAGTTAGAATATTTTTGCATGAATTTTTTAAATTTTTTATTAATTAACAATGTACTTGTTTTATTGTGATTAAATCTTAAGTTCGAGATTTCTTCAAACTGACTCATAGAACTAATTATATGTTCTAATGAACTTTCTATCTTTCTGGTGTTAGTAAAATATTACCAGCAAAGAGATGAATCTTTATTTCGAAGTCTTCTTTTATTTTGGTACCATTAATGTTCTTATTGGATCTAATACTATTAGCAAAGGGTTCTACAGATAATGCAAAAAGTAATGGTGATAATGGGCAGCCTTGTTTTTTGCCTTTTTGTAATTTAAGGGAATTTGATAGAAATGTATTATTATTATTATTATTATATTATCTTGTACTTGTCCATATAAAATAAACCCAGTTTGATCATTGTTAATTAGTTTAAGTATAAGTAGATTAATACTGTTAGCTAAAATGGACATGAACTACTTAAAGTCAACATTTAAAAGTGAAATGGGTCTGTATGATGAACACTTTGTAGGATCCTTAACCTGTTTTAGAATGATGATATAAGGGAATATTTATATGATGGGGGAATTCAGCAGTTATTTTTATATCTCTGTAGAACTTATCTAAAATGTTAACTGTACCAACCAGTAGAATTTTATATAAGACATATAAGCCCAGTGTCTTATTATTTTTTAACTTTTTATTTGATTTTTTATATCTGTTAAAGTGAATGGTCTATCATTTTTTTTATTTGTTCACTTATTTTATTATTTATATTTTCCCTTAGAAAAGTTTCAACTATATCAACATTATCTAGGATATTTGTATTATTATTTATATTTTCATAAAATATTTTAATACCCTCAAGAATACCTTTAATATCTGCTCTACTTTCTTTTTTATTCTTTATATGGGTTATAATTTCTTTGATATGATTTAGTTTATTCATTTTCTTTGATCTAAGAGCAAGTTTATGAAGCTTAAAGGGTTTACTGAATATGACTGAAGTTTAAGTTTTTCCAGGTTTATTGAAACTTTATGATTTAGAATTTCAACATATTTTGTATTTAAGGTCTTTTAAGTTCGGACTGACTGATAATGTTATTTGGTTTTATATTTAACTTTAGTGTGTTTATTTTGGTGTGTAGTGTATTCAGTTCTTTGTCCCATTCTATTGCTTTACTAATTTGCCAGCTTGTAACTCTTCCATTTAAGTATGCCTTTAGTGAATCCCAAAGCACAATGTCAGTTACTTCACTTACATTTATTTCTAGGAATGTTTTGATCTCTTTAACATGTCAATCCTTGAATCCTTTTATTTTAATAATGTATGCTGGTAAGCATTGTGGTGCTGCGGTAGCATTGTCACCTCACAGTAAGACACTGTCCGGTTCGATTCTCAGCTAAAGCATCTTCTGTGTGGAGACATGCATGAATTGGCATGCCTTCGTTGAAGGTTGTGTGTCAGGGCCGGCAACTCGGCACATAAAAATCTACTGCCAATCATTAGCGGACCGGAGTTCCACTGTGGCGACCCCTAACCGGGAAAAGCTGAAAGTTACAACATGCTGGTAAGCTCTTGTGATATATTAATGTCAAAGGAAAAATATACTTTAAAAATGATCAAAACATGGTAAGTTCAGGTTAAGGCACTTTAGTCTTGCAGCAAGGAGACAAAAACGTGCTAATACAGAGTTTGTCTAACCAGAACCAGGAAATGCATTCATTTTTATAGGTTATCAAATTAATCCTGTCCTACCATGCTGACGTAACAGATTACCCCCTTTTCATCATCATCTGCTGACCATCTTTCCCATGATTTTCTGCTGATTTAAACAATTTTTGTGTGAAACTTCCTGAGGAAAACAACATGGCCTTGGTTACTTTCAGTACTATAGCTAAATCAAGCACAATGCTAGCAGTTAATTTCTCTAATAATCCTTTGACTACCTTATCTCTAAATTACTGCAGCTGCAGAGGTTCCCATCCTCTGAACAAAGCTGCTTGTCTAAAATCATTACATTTATATTGTTCATTCATATGCTTCTGACCTAGCAGATAAACACCTGCTTCTCAAGTACATTTCCACAAGGCATAAACAAGAATATTGCTGTGCTAGCAGTTACTAGGTCAGAGGGCAACTTACAAGTTTCAGTAAGCATGCTGCAGTTTTAGAAAAGCATATTTTTAGTCTCATATGAAACTCAATTTATATAAATCACAGTGCATGAAAAATAGAATGAAAAGCATATTAAAAACACTTGATTATTAATTTAAGCATACACACATTAATACATATTTTTATAACATCTCCCTCCTGTTAATACTTTTTATTCTATTTTCAAAAAAGGATAAACAGCTTGCTTCTTTTCCTAACCTCTTCCGTTTAGGATTTGCAGTTAAGAAAGTCATTCAGTTTAAACTTTTATGAAAGTGTCTCGCATTCTAGCAGCTCTTCAAATTCAGTACTTTGATACATAGTCTCACATACGGATATATCTATGAATTCTTTAATTAATTTCTTCATGCAGGGGATACCGCAACAAATACAAACTCCTATTAGGAGTAAACCTACCCCAATAGCAATCAATATATTCATAAAGATGGAGCCCCACCCCCCCGAAGGCATTCTGAAAAAACTCTGTAAGAGGGTTTGGGCCTGGTTTGGTCATGGCCGACACTTGCTGAATCACCTCGAGATCGTCGTTGATCTCATGCTGATGGTCAGGAATGAACGCACAGCACTCTTCTTTGATTAAAGCGCAAGTTTCGCCTCTCGCCACTAGGGTGAAGTCAAGAGCATTCAGTTCATCAGTTATCAGTTCAAGGGCAGAAAAAGTTGCATTACTCATTATTTCGAGAAGTTTGGACAGTTTTTGCAGCTCCCATATTGATTTGACTACGCCATACATGGGTGATATACCTGCCCAGGATATAACAGCATTGCTCAAGTCCATGTGCACAAGTTTGGTTCCCACATTACGATGGTCTTTCCACCCCGCTTCGATTCGTCCCACTGGATTCTCAGGTTTCTTAACAGTCTTCTTGGTTTCGTCTCGAGTATTTCGAATACTCCCCTGAGGCAAAACTGCAGTGTGTCGGATGGCCGGAACCAGGTATCCCAAAAAACAACTGCCAGACCAATTCTCAGGTAACCATTTATATGCCTTTTTACCACATACAAAATAACAGTCCTCTACCTTTGTCATTACTTTGTTACGAAATGACTGCCCTGCATGAAACATTTTCCTATCTATCACTGACAACTGTTTGAAAAGTACAGGATTATGCTGTACCTGATCAAGAGTTTTATGCATAGATTTCAAAAATGAGTCATAATCGGTACTACAAGTTCCGCTTAAATCATTTGGTTTTCTATAACATTTATACTGTACTGTAACATTGCATTTACTCCATCCAACTTGGATGGAGTCATTTTTATAAAAACATACAATTCCTTTTTGTGTCACAGGCAAATACAGTGCTACTTTATCTTGTGCTTTAATAGCGACTGTGTCAAAAAACAGATTTTCCCAGGTCTCATTGACCCCTAGGGGGATAGCAGTCATTAACAAACCCCCGTATGCTGTTGGTATGGCCGTACAGACCCAGCAGTTCGAAACATTGAAAGTCTCTGCGTATACACGTGTAATTGCCTGATAAGTGTTAAAGTTCGGATGCCAGTCTATGTTTGGTTCATTACGTCTAATCAGTTCAACCTTTGTGGCAGGAAAAAAGTATGGCCACAGCAAAAAGAACAGTGTGATCAATATTGCAATAAAAACAATCATACAAGTTTTTTGAAGTTGCTCAGTGTCTCTACTCACTCTGTATCTGGCCATTTTGTTCTTGTTGTGCAACAGTATCAAAGTTTTTGTCCAGTTCAAAGTTTTTAACCAGTTTACAGTGTGTCAAATGAATCCAGGAAGCTCGCTCCGCGATTTTGACTGCAGTGGGTGTTAACAGCAGTACCTGGTACGGACCTTTCCACTTCGGAGAGCTCCAATTCTTCCGTTTCATAATTTTCACCCAGACCCAAGTGCCTGGGGCTTCTGGTGTTTCTGATTTTGGTTGCTCTTTATCTGAAACAGAATTTAACTGCAAAAGTTTGTTATTCAAAAATCGCCTCATATATCCTGCAAGTGAACTGTCAGCCTCCTGCTCTGTAGACATGAGAGGTTTCCACTGAGGTGTATAATATGCCCTCCCAAACAAAGTTGCAAAAGGGGTTAATCCCTTTACATTTGGAACAGTTCTCATGTTCAACAGTGCTAAAGGCAAACAGTGCACCCAATTTTTCTGTGTCTCTTCTATCAATTTCCTAAGTTTATTTTTCAGTACCCCATTGTGCCTCTCTACTAGCCGTGCAGATTGAGGGTGGTACGCACAGTGGTTCTTTAACGATATTCCAAAATAACGACTGAGTTGTTGGATTGTTTGGTTCATGAAATGTGTCCCGTTATCACTATAAATCTTTTCCAGTATACCAAATCTGGGTATAATTTCTTTAACGAGGACCTTTGCAACAGTAGCTGCATCTGGATTTTTAGTTGGAAACGCTTCTATCCATTTGGAAAACATGTCTATAATAACAAGGCAATATTTCTTATTCTCACATTTATTCAATTCTATGAAATCCATACAGATAGTATGGAATGGATATGGTGGTGTAGGAAAATTCCCTCGCTTAGGCTTCAATGCCCCTTGTGCATGATGCTTGTTACAAACATGGCATGCTGCACAAAAATTTTTTGTATAGTTTGTAAACCCATAGGTTGTAAACACTCGATTCACTAACTGTATCATCCCCCCTGTTGAGACATGGCTCTGCCCATGGCTCAACAACGCTGCATATCTAAACAAATTAGATGGAAAAATCGGTTTCTTTTCCTTGGAGATGTACAGTCCCTTTTCGAGGATTGCTCCTCGCTTTATCCACTTTTGTTTCTCAATATTTGTAGCAAGTGTCTGCATTGTTTTTAACATTTCTAAATCTAAAGTCTCTGAGGGTTGTAATTCCTCACTCAAAAGAAAAGTTTCTGTGGCTGAGGCTGCCTGCTTTGCAGCTGTATCAGCCCATGCATTACCTTTTGAAATTCTATCCTGTTGTTTTGTATGAGCTACGCATTTGCAAATAGCTACTTTTTTAGGTGACTGAATTGAATCTAACAAGTCTAAAATAAGTTGCGCATGATTAATTGGTTTACCAGTAGATGTTATCATTCCTCTATTTTTCCACTGTTGCGCAAAAACATGTACAGTAGAAAAAGCATAATGACTGTCAGTATAAATGTTCACTTTCTTACCTTTTGCTAAGGTACATGCCCTTGTTAAGGCAATCAATTCTGCTGCTTGTGCAGATAAGTTGTATGGTAAAGATCTTGCTTCTAAGGTTTCAGTATCAGAAACGACTGCATACCCCACTAGGTTCTGTCCTGTAGGACCCCTCCTGCACGAGCCATCGACATAGCATGTCACCTTGGCATCATCCAAGGGAACATCCGTAAGGTCTTGTCTTGGCAATGTCTTTTGCTCAATCTCCTGCAGGCAGCAGTGTGGTTTGCCATCTGCAGGGGTGGGAAGCAAAGTTGACGGATTCAAAGTTGTACATCGTTCAATTGTCATATGAGGTTGGCTCAACAGTATGGTCATACAGGAAAGATGCCTAGCTGGAGAAAGATATGCTACTTTTTCTTGCAGTAAAATAATTGCGACTGCATGAGGCACTCTCAATGTGAGAGGGTGGAATAACACTACTGAGGCTGAAGCCTGCACTGCCATTGCAGCTGCAACTACTGCTTGTACACAGTGGGGCAGGGATCGCGCCACTGGGTCTAACTGTGATGAATAGTAAGCTATGGGGCTTTGTTTGTCCCCATGTTGCTGTGTCAATACTGATGTCATATAACCTTGCTTACAATCTACAGTTTGAATAAACTGCTTGTTATAGTTTGGTAATCCTAAAACTAAGGATGATGCTATCAATTGTTTCAGCTTACAGAAAGCTGCTTCTGCTTCAGGTGTCCATTATAATAAATCTTGTGCTGCCTTCGGCTTCTTAAATATTAAATCAGCCAGTGGAGCAGATTCCAAAGCATAGTTCTGTATCCAACTCTGACAAAAATTAGTAGTTCCCAGGAAGGACATCATTTCCTTCTTGGTAGTTGGTCTAGGTGCTTGTAAAATCGCTGTTTTTCTGTCTTCATCTAATATTCTACCTTCTTTGGATATTACATATCCCAAGTACTTAACTTGTTTCCTCCAAAGCTGTAACTTGTCTTTGTTTACTTTGTGACCTTGAGTAGCTAAAAATTGTAATAAAGCTATCGCGTCCTCCTTGCATTCTTGCTGGGTGGGGGCTGCCAGCAGAATGTCGTCTACATAAAGTAGAATCTGACTACCTTTTGGTGGGATAAATCCCGCCAGGTTGCTTGCCATTTCCTGTGCAAATATTGTTGGACTTTCACAATATCCCTGTGGTAATCTGGTATATGTGTACCGCTTTCCCTGAAATGTAAATGCAAACCAATATTGGCTGTCAGGGTGTATCGGTATTGAGAAAAATGCATTACTAATGTCTACCACTGAAAAATATTTTTGTTCTGGCTTTAAATCATTCAGTAAGGTATGTGGATCTGGCACCGTTGGTGCCCTAGGTATAACTGCATTATTTACAGCTTGTAAGTCTTGGACCATATGCCATTCCCCGTTTGCTTTTTTGACAGGAAATAAAGGTGTATTACATGGTGAATCAGGAGATTCTATTAAGACTCCTTCCTTAAGTAAGGCTACTATGATAGGTTTGATTCCCACCTCTGCATCCTTTCTCAAGGGATACTGTCTTTTCTGGGGTCTAAATGCTGACTTTGGCGTTATGGTAACTGTTCCTGCTGTTCGTATTAGTCCTACATCTGATTTCCCTGCTGACCAGAGAGTGTCTGGTATGTCTCGCAAGGCTTTTTCCTCTTCTTCCAATAAGAGTAATACTCAGCTATCCTCACTAGCCTGTGAGTGTACAGCTGGGTGTGTCTGTGTGATCCAATTCAATTTTTGTTTCTGTACTCCCTGTTCAGAAAGCTCTAATTCTGTCTGCCTTTCCCACCTTGTGACTTTCTCACCTAAGTCTGCCCATTTTAAAGTTCTGTTCTTAGTCAAACTAACATGTGGCAATCGATTAGATTTGTAAAGTGCCAAAAATTCCTGGGGCAATGAACAGCTTGCCACACTGTTCCGTTCTGTATCCCAGTACAGGTTTCGCAATACTAGCCTGTTTGCATGGTTTTGAAACAATTCTCATTCATAATCTTTATCAGGTCCTGGTCTATTACAGTAATATAGAGTACAATGCAACAAATGCTGTTTGTCAATGTCGAGGAAGGGGAACTTGCTGACGGCTACGTTCATCAGTTATTCGGTTACTGCCCCTGGACCAGTCGTAACCAAGTCCTGGCTGTACCAATAATACATTTCACCCTCCGGTCGCACTACAAAAGTGTCCATTTGTTGCTGTGCTTCCATTCCCTGCATGGTTGGAACTACGGCTATGCCAAATATCTGCATCAAATCTCTACCCAAAAGATTCACTGGGCATTTTGCAGAAACTACAATTTTACTTTTCTGTGTCATCCCTGAAACGGGGTCTATTATTGTAATGTCACGGGAGAGTGGCTCCCGATACAGCTGTCCATTAGCTGCTTTCACTAGTATATAATTTGGTGATTCCATATCTTCCGGTAGTTTGGAAGGGTGTATCAGGGTTCGTGAAACCCCTGAGTCACACAAAAATTTTACTTCCCTCCCCTCTACGAGAAGCGTCACTTCCGGTTTTGTGTCTGCTAAGTAAAGCTCTAAGCTCAAAAGAGCTAGGTCTAAAATTTCATTTTCTTCTATGTCTGCGTATTCATATACATCCTCTACCCCCTGTGTCACATCCTCTTCTCCTGCTATCACGTTTACACTTACCTTCCCCTGCTCACTCTCTTCTAATGATTCCTGACTTATTTTCTGTAGTCGCCTTCTTGTTTAGCCTGCAATCTCTTGCTAAATGTCCTTTTTTCCCGCATTTAAAACACTCACCCTTTTTCTTTCTTTCCTCAAAATTTTCTGATCGTTTGTCAGATTGTTTATTTCCCTGGGTATTTTTCTTACCCTTTTTCCCTGTTTGTACTACAAATACTTCTAACCTGTCTTCTGCTGAAAATACTTGAGTTTTCTTTTTCTTTTTACTATTAAAATGTCTTTCTGCATGTCTAGCATATTCAAGTAGTGGCTGTAATCTACTTGTTCGATGATCTACCATATGCTTCGTAATAAAGCTACTAATGTGAGTTATACTACCCTTCAAAAATGCGTTCTTTAACTGTTGTTCATATGAAGAATCATGTGTCTGGTTTTCTGGTATTTGCATTCTGCAGTGATTATTAAAACACTCTAACAGTCTAGCATAATATCTTTCAACTGTTTCACCTTCCTGTTGAATGCATTGATTAATGCAAGTCCAATCAGCCCTAGGCTTCCACTTTTCAGAGATTCGGTCTGTTAGACCTTTCACTCTGCCATCCAGTTCTGCATTAGTATGTGGGAGTGGTCTAAGTTGTGCATCACGAGGATTCCAGTTGCCACTAATCATGTGCCAATCTGGACCCACAATTTGTCTAACTACTTTTTCTACTTCCTCTCCATTCAAATGATAACTTAATCTCATACCCTGTAAGTCTTCTAAAAATTTTCTAAAATTCACTTTTGGGTGGGGAATACCTTCTGTGGCTTTCCGGATGACTTCCGGTGTCCACAGTCTATAAACTAAAAGAGTTAGATCTTGTCCTGCCTGTCCTGCCTGAGGATTCGGTACTTCTATGAGCGGACATATCTCTTCTTCGCTCATAGCCTGTGATGCTCTATTTAATTAATTTAATTCAATTTCCCTCCTCAAGTCGCGTGTTCGAGACCTAGTCTCGATGGGGTCCCTGACAAATGGTTGTGCTTTTGCAGGGACAGCTGGGTATAGCGGAGGTGGATCAGCTCATCCACTCGCTTCATATTCTGGTAACGGAAGTGGAGGGGGCGAAGGAGGGGCCGTTGCTATTACCAAGTTATTGTCTTCTTTGTCTAAAAACATTGTTTTCGAATTTTTAATTCTCTGCTCCCTACGATTTGCTTCCTCAAGCCACCTGTGCACCTGAGGGACTCCTAATTGTCTCTGCTTTTTTAATTGACCTTTTGTGTCTATTTGTAACTGTTTTACAAGTTTCATAAGTGCAAGTTTATCTAAATTACCCTCGAATTTGTACTTATCGACCCATTTGGTGTAATATTTAACATTATCGGCATGCTGTAATTGCATATACTTTGCGTCTTCATTTAGGGGTGTGTCCTGGGAACTTTTTGTGCACTGATTTCCCATTGGTGTCTTAGCTAAGCTGTAAATTGTTACGTAACCCTTTCTATCGCATGGTATCACAAGTCTACACCTTTTCACAGTTTATCTAGTATAACTGTCTACCTATTCTGTTTCCCTGATCTATGACAAAAAACAGTAACCCTTTTTCTGTCCCTAATTTGCATAGGCAAATTTACCTGACAAAAAACAGTTCTGTAACTAGTCCCTGATCTTGAAACAGAAATAAGGTAATTCCTCCTTACCTGACCCTCCGTGAGTTGATCCACCGGATTGTTGACTCGTCCTCCAATCCCAGATCAGAAACAGTGGCTGGCCTCTTTCGAACGACAATTCAGTCGGAGGTCTTTCAAAACAGAAGAGCCGATTTGGCCTCTTCTCCGTACGGATGCATGCCACCGGGCCCAATTCTGACCTAGGTCCAGAGTGAGAGATACGTTTCCGGTCCGAAGGACCAATCTGTCAAAGGAAAAATATACTTTAAAAATGATCAAAACACTGTAGGTTCAGGTTAAGGCACTTTAATCTTGCAGCAAGGAGAAAAAAACGTGCTAATACAGAGTTTGTCTAACCAGAAACAGGAAATGCATTCATTTTTATAGGTTATCAAATTAATCCTGTCCTACCATGCTGACGTAACAGATTACCATCTTTTCATCATCATCTGCTGACCATCTTTCCCATGATTTTCTGCTGATTTAAACAATTTTTGTGTGAAACTTCCTGAGGAAAACAACATGGCCTTGGTTACTTTCAGTTGGATACTTGTTATGTTACATTCAAGATACTATAGCTAAACGAAGCACAATGCTAGCAGTTCATTTCTCCAAGTATTTGAACAGACTCCTCCCTCTTTACTGGATTATTCAACCCATTAATATATATATATATATATATATATTTAAAATTAGACATTTATATAAGAGAAAAAAAGCACAGGTATAATGAAATCACATTTATGTACAGAACTTATTATATACTTTATATATAACAATATGAAATCTTCAGCTATGGACAAAACTTTTAAAACAAATAAAACATGATCTAATGATATAACCCTAAAACATTCTACCATGGAATAATGTATTCCTAGTTTGTTGAAAAAGACAAACAATTTACCTCTCAAAATCTCCATTAGATTAACAATGCTTACCTCATGCTTCTGATTCATATTAACATGTCTGATATTTTTAGTATGCATCATCTTACAAAAAGACTGCCAATAAAGCATGTCAGTGTTATTATGAATAAGAAAAGTTAAACAGGTGATCAGAATCTTTATTATAAATTGACCAGACGGAATATCTCTACAATCATCTGTACCTCAGACTATCTCCCTGCAATACTATAGTGAGGAAGTCAGCTGTTATTTTCAGTTATTAATTTTGAGGTCAGCTGATTTTATATTTTTTCTATTTTATTTACTATTTGTAAAGTTGTTCAATGGATCATAAGTTCATAAATTATAATCAGGCTGACTGTAATTGTGGGTCATTCAAAGCCCAGCCAGTTACCCCATGTGTGAATTAAACCTTGCACCTTGTGTCGATAAAGTGAATACCTTAATGACTATGCCAACCTCCCACCCTTGTAGACATATTTATATTCTTTATATACATATTTACTTATACTGGTTTGTTTCTATTTCTGTTTGTATACTATGTATTGTACTATAGCTATATTCTAGGTTTTATATTTAACTATAATCCAAGTGTAGAGTATAACACATTTATATTTACCCTTATATATTTGATACACTTTCATCTAGTGCTACTGGTAAAATCAGTCCTATTTTTTTCCTTAAATGTTATGTCTAATATTATCTGAACAAACATCTGAAAATGTTTCCCTTTTAAGATTCAAACTTTCCATACTAAATTTCTCTGATTTTCACAGAATACACCCAAATATATTTAAGTTATCCTTAGCAAAACCCTTAGCCTGCATTTACAACCTAACAATTACAACTAAAATCCTTCATCATAGCTTCAAACATGCATTAGATATTATACTTGACAAGTGTCATGTCCCATGTCAGACAACAACCACTGTCTAATTGCCAGTCTTGTCAAAATACTGGTGAAAATTGTATATAACTACATATTTGAATGCATTATTGTAGCTGACATCCTGAGTGACAAGCAGTAGGGACTTATACCTAACTTTACTATATATATATATATATATATATATATATATATATATATATGTATACATATATATATACATATATATATATATATATATATATATATATATACATATACACACATATATATATATATATATATATATATATATATATATATATATATATATATACATACATGGTTCTACCTTACATAGTCGACAGTGCAGAACACCGACAACGCAATCATCGACACCACATAATCAACAGTGCATAAACACGACACCTCACATGCCTGACAACGAAATAACCGACGGTTCACAAACACGAAACCTCATATGCTGCACACACCACAATAACAACAATCAACAAACAAAACACATCCCCTGTCCAAAAACCACACACACAACACAAGCACACCAAAATCCTTACAAACCCACACTAAACCTCACATACACAACTATCTACAACCCTAACCCAAACCCAAACCCTAACCCTAAGGTCCGTCACTATCGCACACTCAGCTAACCCGCGCCCTAACCCTAACTCACTTAACCCGCCCCTAACCCAAAGACTTTCACTACCGCACACTTACCTAACCCGCGCCCTAACCCTAACTCACTTAACCAACCCCTAACCCAAAGACTTTCACTACCGCACACTTACCTAATCCGCGCCCTAACCCTAACTCACTTAACCCGCCCCTAACCCAAAGACTTTCACTACCGCACACTTACCTAACCCGCGCCCTAACCCTAACTCACTTAACCCACCCCTATCCCCACAGACCGTCAATATCCACACTTACCTTACTCGCACCCTAACGTCCGTCACTACCGCATACTTACACAGCCTTTTCTCATGTCGGTATCCTCGGCGTTGGTGTTTTCATCCGTCAGTCTTCTGCATTTTCAATCTTCTGGTGATCGTGATTGCGTTGTCGATGTTCTGCACTGTCGACTATGTTAGGTAGAACCATATATATATCTATATCTATATATATATATATATATATATATATATATATATATATATATATATATGGATCTAGTTTACATAACCGACACTGCAAAACACTGACAACGCAAACATCGACACCACATAATTGACAAACCATAAACACGAAACCTCACATGCCCGACAAACAAATAACCGACAGTCCACAAACACGAAACCTCATACGCTGCACACACCACAATAACAGCAATCAACTAACAAAACACATCCCCTGTCCAAAAACCATACGCACAACACAAGCACACCAAAATCCTCACAAACCCACACTAAACCTCGTATACACAACTATCTACAACCCTAACCCAAACCCTTACCCTAAGGTCCATCACTATCGTACACTCAGCTAACCCGTGCCCTAACCCTAACTCACTTAACCCACCCCTAACCCAAAAAATACTACTACCGCACACTTACCTAACATGGGCCCTAACCCTAACTCACTTAACCCGCCCCTAACCCAAACACTATCACTACCGCACATTTACCTAACCTGCGCCCTAACCTTAACTCACTTAACCCGCCCCTAACACAAACACTATCACTACCGCACATTTACCTAACCCGCGCACTGACCCTAAATCACTAAACCCACCCCTATCCCCACAGACCGTCAGTATCCACACTTCCTTACTCGCACCCTAACGTCCGTCACCACCGCATACTTACACAGCCTTTTTCCAAGTCACTATCCTCGGCGTCGGTGTTTTGATCCATAGCGTCGGTCTTCTGGATTGTCGATTTTCTGGCGCTCGCAATTCATTGTCGGTGAAAGCAGCTGTCGGTTATGTAAACTAGAACCATATATATATATAGATATATATATATATATATATATATATATATATATATATGTATATATATATGTATATATATATATATATATATATATATATATATATATATATATATATATATATATATATATATATATATATATATATATATATATATATATATATATATATATATATATATATATATATATATATATATATATATATATATATATATATATATATATATATATATATATATATATATATATATATATATATACTTACTAATCAAATTTTTGCAGGGTTTGAGCAAGGTAAACTGTCTGGTGCTTTAGTTTTAGACCTTACATAAGCCTTAATCCTTTTGCAAATATTCTCAGATATTGCCTTTTCTTCTGACCCTGTACAATGGCTTCAAAACTATTTTTACAAAAGAACATTCAGAGTGGTGGGATCCGACAAAGTCACTCGAACAGGAACCAGGAAGTTTGGAGTGCTACAAGGCTCAATCCTCAGCTTCTTCTTATTCTCACTTTTCATAAATAATCTTTCCTGAGATCTACTGCAGATAAACTGCATATCACATTCCCATTATATTGAGCTTACCATGTCCAATAACACCTGTCCTTTTTGAGCAGTGACCAGCAGGAAGACTTTAAGACTATAAAAACAATAAAACAAAATGACTGTAAATACATAGAAGACCTCAGTGATGGTATCTGGCAGAATCCTAAAACTAAAGAATATTAGCAAACCCACAGCTCCTGACTCAACAAGAACACCCCTTCCCACCAGTCCACATGGAATAATGTATTCCTAGTTTGTTGAAAAAAAGACATTCCTCAGGATTTAATAAAATCTGTGTAGGCACAGTGTAGAGCCTACATGGAATGTTACCATGTTTGTGTACATGGTTTCCCATCGGCAGTGCACTATGTGTATTGGTATTACCTTAGATACAAACCTTTTCGCTCATGCACATACTGAATTTATATTTAACTAAGTAATAACTCAACTGGAATTATCATAACAATATCCAACTTGTCCACTACTGAAGTCAGGTGGGCTATAACCATTAATGTGCTTCTCATCAGAGTGCAATGCTATCTCCCTAAAACTGCAGATGTCATGTTGTCCTATCTCACCTTCATTCTTGCTGGTTGGGTTCGGAACTGAGCATTGGTTATGACTCGGCCACATACCAAAGCTCAAGAGCTTTCACTGGCTCAAGGCTACAACCTATCCCAAGATGCCTAGTGGCTGTTCCCCAGATCTCGTTTGAAACTTGCAGCTTTGGGATTGCTTTTTACTGGCTCAGGCTAAGTGAACTTTCTTTTTCAATATATTAGTTACCTTATTAGCAAAGATTTATTATAGGATACCTGCTTGATATTATCTTGTATTGTGTAACCTCTTTTCTCAGTAAAGTCCTTTCTGTGTCCCCTCTTGACTTTAACTTGGCCATCATCCTTATTTTAGGTTATGTGGGGGAGTGTCGAACCAGACCCTTGTTGGATACAACTCTCCCACTTGGGGCTACAGCACAGGTCAGTTTGGTGCCCATGTTGGCCTCGGAGCCATCCTCCTTGGCACGGGGGAGATCTCCTGACTCCTTGGAATGGGAGGCTCTCTTGGTCCAGGATCATGGTGTCTTCAAGGTGATGAGGAGTGTGCTTTCCTCTGAGTCTGCTCTACCCTCTGCTCCAGCTACTCTTTCCCCCAAGGGTCCAGTGTCAACCTCTACACCACCCCTCCAACCCCAGCATAGACTCCAATGCCCCAGGAACCCCCATTGGGTGATACCATCTCTTCCATAACCTTCCCTGAGCATCACACTGAGGAGGTTCCTCAGAAGAGAACATGCAAGAGGAAAAACATAGACTCCCCTGAGTCTGTCACATTGGATACCAACCTAGAGGTTTCAAAAGGGTTTCCATGGTCACCCTCTGAAGATGTCTCCTTTTCAGACATCTTAGAGATGCTGAAACAAAGAAGTGGCTGGAAACCCTTTCCCCTTCTGAAGATGAGTCAGTATACCTGGAGGCATTTGGTTCTCGACCCTCCACCTCTTGGGTATCTCCACCTTTTTACCAGCTCCTGGTGGTAGTCAGTCAAATGGGGTGGGGATCTTCAGAGTCAGTGGAGCCTGTTCCAAGGAGGCCCAACAGATTTATCACAGCCCCAGAGGATAAGCAGTTCTTGACAAAAGGTGTCCCAGTAGATGCTATTGTGGTGGCGGCAGCCACCAAGAAGGAATTAACTGAAACTTCTGCATCTGTCCATCCGCCAAATAAGGAGTCTCGAATGATGGACAGATACGGGAAGTGTATGTTCTCATTAGTGGCCTTTAGCCTTCGGTCACTGAATTACTTATCCCATTTTACTCGTCTTCAGAGGGATCTCCTCAAGGAGCTAGGAGATACCCTACAAGGTGCTACAGCTCAAGGAGTATCTGAAAAAATAAACTCTCAGCTTGTGACCTTAACTTCTATTACTAACTCCTCCATTCACCTCATTTTTTATGTGGCCAATGGAGCAAGCATGGCAGCAAGCACAGGAATAGCTCTGAGGAGACATTCCTGGATACATCTTTGTGAGTTTGCTGAACTCTTTAAGTCTTCTTTTATTGACAACCCATTTGATGGCTCATCCTTGTTCAAGCTAAAAGTGAAAGAGACTCTCACCAGGAGCGAGGCTCTCTCTGCCATGGGAGTATGTTTTTCTACCCCTACTTGGCCTTATCCCAAAGGTCAGAAAGGCAGGAAAATGTGGTTCTGAAAATCCAAAGGAGCCTTGCCGGACACTCATGGTGAATTTTCCCCCAGGGGCAGAGGGGGAAATAACAATGGAAAACACCATCCTCACGGCAGAGGGGGTCTACAGAACAAGGGTGACAGAGATAGAGTCTCAGGTCAACCCTTTCAGCACTCCTGAAAGGAGGCCCGTCTGTCCACCTCTGGAGGCAGTTGGGGGAAGATAATCACTGTACCCAAAAGACTGGCTAGACTTGACTCAAGACAAGTGGGTACAGTCCATCATATCCAGGGGATACTACATTCCTTTCTTTCATCCACTCCTTCCATAAAAGTCTATCCCAGACATACCACCCAGTCAAAGGGGTCGGGCAACCCTAGAAATTCACAGGTTGCTAGAAAAAAAGAGTCATCCAAGAAGTCCCTACAGACCATATCAGATCCAGAAATTAGTCAAGGTTCTTTTTAGTTCGAAAAAAGACAGGGGACTGGAGACCAATTTTGGATCTCAGCAGACTGAACAAGTCGGTAAAGTAAATGAAGTTCCAGATGGTGACGCTGCAGTCTATACTCCCTTTTTTGGGACGAGACAATTGGATGTGCTCCATAGATCTTCAGGATGCATGCTACCATATCAAGATGGAAAGGTGATCTAGAAGATATTTATGCCTCCAGCTGGGAGCCAGTCATTACAAATTCAGAGGTCTGCCTTTTGGTCTCACTACAGCCCCAAGATTGTTTACCAAATGCATGGCAGTAGTTACAGCTCACCTGAGGAGTCAAGGATTCTGAGTGTTTCCATGCTTAGATGTCTGGCTCCAGACCACCACCACCGAGAATCTACTAACCAGGACAAAATACACCACCATTCATCTCTGCTCAGAACTGGGCATTACTATAAATTTAGAAAAATCTGCCTTGTTGCCATCACAGTATATTATCTTTATAGGGGCAGACTTAAACACAAAAGACATGGTGGCAAAACTACCTCACAAAAGAGTTCAAACGCTATGCCATCAAGTGTCTGTATTGCTCAGAAAGAAGAAAGTGCAAGCAAAATTTGTCCCCAAAGTTCTGGGTTCAATGGCGGCTGCAATAATGCTAGTTCCACTGGCACATTTACACATGAGAATATTACAGTGGCTACTTTTCGCTCAGTGGTCCATGCAGGAGTTGCCCATGTCACACAAGATTCTCATTATGAATGCCTGCAAGAGGGACCTACAGTGATGGTTTCAATCTACTCAGGTAACGATAGACAAACTGTTTGTTCTCCCCCATCCTGTAGCTACATTGACCATGGATGCTTCCCAAATGGGGGGGCATTATCTGGGACAGACTGTCCAAGGGATTTGGCAAGAACATGAGTACCACTTGCACATCAATGTCCTAGAGATGAGGGTGGTGCTTCTGGCATTGCAGGCATTCCAAAGTTCTCTTCCAATAGGTACTGTTGCAATACAAACAGACAATATGTCCGTGGTGTGGTACATCAACAAACAAGGGAGAACCAGATCCCACTCCCTATGTTGAGAGGCTCAAACAGTATGGCAATGGGCAATTTCATCTCAACATTTTCTGACTGCAATGCACATCCAGGGGAAATCCAACATGATAGCGGACAGATTGAGCAGAGCAATTCTTATGCTTCACGAGTGGTCCCTGAATCAGGAAATAGCGAACCAAATTTTTCACAAGTGGGGCCAGCCTTGTTGTGACCTTTTTGCCATGCCCATCAACTCCAAATGCAGCAGCTAATTTGCCCTAATTCCCCCTCCGGGGGAGTCACCAAGGGATGCACTTACGATTGGCCCCTGGAACTTCTATATGCCTTTCCCTCATTTCCATTAATCCCCAAGGTTCTCCAGAAAGCCAGGTTGTTGAGTCACAGGATAATTATTATTGCTCTGTACTGGCCTCATCAGATATGGTTCCCCTTTCTTTGCCCACATCTACAGGAGAAGCCTTCGATCCTGGACCCAGTGCTGGATCTTCTAACTCATAAATCAGGAATGCTTCATCCTTCTCTTCAAAGCCTCAAGCTGATAGCTTGGTTACTTCACTTCCAGTCTTAGCCATGCTTCCAGAACTATCCCCGGCAGTACAACACATTCTGGTTTAATCGCACAAAAATACAACTAGGAAACTTTACTCACGCAAGTGGAAGAGGTTTTCTTGTTGGGCTGACAATAACCACATAGACCCCTTTCCAGCCCCTATATCTGCAATCCTGGAATTTTTAACAGAAATTTTTAATCAAGGTGCAGCGGCAGCCATGATACAAGTTCAACTAGCCGCCATATCTAATTTCCATGTGGGAGGCATGGGATCTAATGTAATGCCCCATAGATTATGCAAAGCATCTCTCAGGGGCACATTCCTTTTAAGACACCCCCCCCGTAAGAGAACCACCACCTCCGTGGGACTTAAATTTGGTATTATCATCCTTAACTCTTCCCCCATTTGAACCAGCCTTCTCTTGTTCACTGAAGTTCTTATCTTGAAAGACAATTTTCTTAAAAGCCATTACCTCCGCTAGGAGGGTTTCAGAACTGCAAGCTCTGTCTATCCATCCTCCCTATCTGATTTTCCACAGACAGAGTTTCCCTCATGACAAATCCTTCCTTTCTGCCAAAAGTCTGCTCTGAGGCCAATTTGAATCAGTCTATTGAGTTATCTGTATTTTTCCAAATCATGGCAATAAGGCAGAATACAAGCTTCACCAACTGGATGTACATAGACAGCTACACTTTTACTTACATAGGACCAAAGGATTCAGGAAATCTGATCAACTGTTTGCTTCATTCTCAGAAAATAGGAAAGGTACTCCAGTTTCAAAAGTCACCTTATCTAAATGGCTTATAGATACCATCACTTAAGTCTACAACTCTCAGAATAAACAGCCACCAGGAAAAGTTAAGGGGTATTCAACTAGAGCTATGTCCACTTCCACTGCTTTTCAAGCTAGACTCCCATTGGATTCAATTTGTGCTGCTGCTGCATGGGTCAACCATTATACCTTTATCACTCATTACAAAGTAGACATGGCCTCCCGAAACAGGGCATCCTTTGGTTCCACTGTTCTGAAGAGCTTATTCCCTTGAGCCACCCAAGAAAGAAGGTGCTGGGGACACTGTCCCAACCAGCAAGAATGAAGGCGAGATAGGACAACATAACATAAAGAAGTTATGTACTCACCATAACGTTCCATGTTTGTTGTCCATGATCTCGCCTTCATTCTTGCATCCCACCTTTCCTTCCACCATCCTGGAGGATTGAGAGGAAACTACAAAATTAGCTATTAATAGTCTGTTCCCTTCATGCCTTTTCAGTTTGGGCAGCGCATCTGTTACATTTACGCTATGGGTTAGCATAGCCTAGTGATTAGTTTCTCAAATGAGATCTGGGGAACATGGGATAGGTTGTAGCCTCGAGCCAGTGAAAGCTCTCGAGCTTTAGTATGCGGCCGAGTCAGAACCGATGCTCGGTTCCGAACCCAAGCAGCAAGAATGAAGGCAAGATCAAGGACAACAAACATGGAATGTTATGGTGAGTACATAACTTCTTTTTTTCTCAGTTTGGAATACCATTCTCATTCAAACCACTAAGAATAAAATCCTCTTGTTTGTAGATAGTGTATGTAGTTTTCTACATAGTTATAGACAGTTGTTTTAATTGGCACATTGGGATTTCGATAAGGTTTTCTGTTTACTCTGGTATTGTTACATGATTATTATTATGTTATGGAAGTTTAATAAAATATTATTAGAAAAAAAATCCTCAGACTCATTGACCTAGCCTAATGCAAAGGATATTAAAGTTATTACTCAAAGTGCGAATACATGGCTTGCTGTAACATCAACAACAAAGTTGCTACTCAACACATTTACCTTCAAAATTTTGCATATTGTCTCCAAATTCAAACTTTATTTCAAAAGCCAAGCTTACACTCTTAGAAACAGTGATAATATTCATCTGCAAAGGCCAGCATTCACACTTAGCACATGTAAAAAGGCTTTTTCTAAAAACAGTACCAGGGGTGTGAAATGCCATCCCAGAGAACACCAGAAAACGTGATAATTTATTTTCATGTAAGAAATTCCTCAGAACCCATCTACTTTTTTGTTCAGTCTGTTCATTTACTTGTTTGTTAACTTCCATTTGGCAAAATGTATGTAGTTATATATTCATATTACCTAAAAGAAACTGTCATTGTTAGTGTCATAGATATTTTGCATGTTGAGCTTTTCTCTTCGGATCTCCACTGAAAATGGGCCACCAGCCCAGTTGGACTAACCCAGTTAACAAAAGACAAATAAATAATAAATAAATATGTTGATTATTATATCTTTGATTACATGGCAACTTGTCCAGGCATTTTATGCTATACTTTCTACAATTGTTAACTTTACTACCTTAGGAAAATCTATGACTTATATCACTTACATAACAAATTTGCTCATTTTCAAGGCACATCGACGATACATACCTGCATATCAGTCTACCTCATGTGCTTTTATCTCTGCACTAGATTAAAAAGTATTGTGTTTGTTTGCTCACGTTAGTTGTATTAATTATTTTGTGATTTTTTATGCCATTCATATTTCTTCTGATGTAATGTCTGTTGTTAATGTATTATAAATATCATGATGACATTATATTTCACTTGTTGTATTACCTGTTGTTAATGTACTGTCTTGACCCTGTGCCCTGTGACTTGGCTGAAAACACTTCTTGGACCAGGCAACCTACCTGTCTCTTACCTGGCCGAAGCCTTTCTCATGTTGGATATGACTTCCACTATATACTGCTGTAGGGAGAGTTGTATATAAATGCACAAGTCTTTTCTGCTTCATGCATCACATAGTCACCAAGTGACCCCTATTCTGCCAGATGCACTAGCTCACTCCCATCAGGATGGACAAACTCACAAATGCCACTGAATCCACCCACCTTCAAACCCCATCCCAGTCCTCTCCTGCTCTTCCAGCTTCCTGTGCTGCTACTCAAACATTAGCTGTTTGGGATGCAATCAGGGTTTCTTCCCTCAATCCACAGAGCCAAGCCTACAGGAAGAGTTATGGATGACTGAATCAGCATTCTTTAAGAGGCAGTATACTCAAAAACAGTTAATATTTCAGGAATTCTTCAGCTAGACTCAGTGAAATTCTTATCAAGTTTGGGAAAAGGGAAATCAGGTCTCAGTTAAGAGCTACAGTTACAGCTTTTCCAAGTAGAGAAACAAGGGTATACATGGCAAATCAGTCTGTGTTTCCTCGTTAATATCACATTGAGTTTGTCCTACAGATTAATTACACGCAGTGCCATCAGAAAAATTACAGTTTATATCATAATTCTATTGACCTTTTTGTAACCAGGTCTTGTAAATGAACATGCCACTGATATTTTATTGTATTTGACATTTTTGTAACATTATGTGTCTGTAACCAATTCTGCTTGCATCAGTTATCTGTTTTTGTTTTAACATACTGGATCATGACAAACACTTTGCTGCTTATTTGTATCAAGTTATCTGGGGGTCATGTGGCTAAAAATTGTCCAGTTAGTTCAGCCCCCTATTCAGGCTGACAAACAAACAAACATGCAAAATAAAAATAAATTATAAAGTGGCAGTGCACTAGAATTCAACACATATTCATAAATGGCAAAATGAATACTAAGGTATGCCTCTATATTTATTTGCAGATGCAAATGTTTGTCTGAAGTGCCCTGATGACTCAAATGAAAGACAAGACAAATGTATTTTAAAAACGGTCAATTACCTTTCCTATCAAGAACCGTTGGGAATTTTCCTAGCATGCATTGCAGTTTTTTGTACCATAGTACCAGCGTTTGTCTTGCTTATCTTTGTATGGCACAGAGAAACACCAATTGTTAAGGCTAACAGTCTGGAACTCTGTAAGCTCTTTCATGTGCGCCTCTAATCCATTTAGTTTTCATTGGACAGCCTGTAAACGTTACCTGCATGCTGCAGCAAGTTACATTTGGGATTATATTTGTTCTTTGTGTAGCCTGTGTGCTAGCAAAAACATTAATGGTGATTATAGCCTTCAAAGCTACTATGCCAAACAGTAGTTTGAGAAGATTTGTGGGTGCAAAGATACCACATGCCTCTGTCTGTACCTGTTGCGTGCCCCAGATTGCAGCCTGTGCTTTATGGCTTATTATTTCTCCTCTATTTCCCGAACATAATATAAAATCTCAGCGTACAAAAATTATTGTGGAATGCAATGAGGGATCACCTTTAATATTTTGGAGCATACTAGGATATATGTGGATTCTGGCATTTTTACGTTTTGTTGTAGCCTTTTTTTCCAGAAACTTGCCTTCCAGCTTTAATGAGGCTAAACTTATCACATTCAGTATGCTAGTGTTTGTGAGCATTTGGCTGTCGTTTATTCCAATTTACCTGAGCACAAAGGGAAAGTATGTGGTTGCTGTAGAGATGTTTGCCATTTTATGTT
The DNA here is from genome assembly GCF_019279795.1 of Protopterus annectens. Lineage (NCBI taxonomy): Eukaryota > Metazoa > Chordata > Ceratodontiformes > Protopteridae > Protopterus > Protopterus annectens. The sequence continues at coordinate 1,255,387,694 of NC_056727.1, forward strand.
CCAGTACAGGTCTGCTTGTTTGTATGTTCATACCAAAGTGTTACATTATTATTTGGAGAACAGACATTAATTGCAGAGAATATCTGATGAAGAAAACAAATTATAATTAATATTATAATAAAAGCGCAAATAACATCTGCTTTTTCTGAGGAAAGGAACTACTTATGTTGAGTAAACCTTTAGACATAGAATTGTATGGCAGTATCCAAGGTGTTTTGTTAAGCCACTAAACCATATTAGTCAATTTGTAGACTTCTACTTATTTTCTGGGTGTTATTCTACAAATTTGGAGTTCTCTTATTTTCATTTTGTCCAATATCTCATTTGTGTTTTGCTTTTTATCTACATTGTTTTTCATTTGTTTATAATAAATATTAGCTGCTGATTAATCTTCCAGATGTGTTGAGTCCTTTTTTAAAACTACCTTAGGGTTTAATGAATTGCAGTGATATAAACCATCTGGAAATGAATATAAATTCAATTGCTAACCTTCGATATCATTTGTGGAAACAGTGTAATATCTTGGGCAGCTCCTATAGGAATCATATGTGATTTGAAAAAGTGGATGGAAGAGTCAGTTTATCTTATATACTGATGTCTGTTACTATATCTTAGAGTTAGTAGTTGAATAACTATGCCTGGAATAAGAAGGTCAGTTCTCAGCAGAGTTTTCTAAATCCTGGAGAAATTCATAGTTGCAATGCAATGCTGCAGGGAAAGACTTCACTGATTTCTAAAGGTTCCTTGATGAGTTTATGGATGCTATAAAAGTTATGCTGTTAAACCTGTTCCTCGTCTCTTTCATGACAGCTGATAAGTGGTGAAATGGGCAAAGTAAACATGACAAGTAACATCAATGGTTAGGGCTCCATGCTGGTGCAATTGCCTTAGTTCAAAGTAAATAATTTGATGACCCAGACAGAATGTGCACAGACATCGCAACAGCCACATATTGAAATTCGGAGTGCAGAGTCATAATTGCTAGTGATGCTTTCCTTTTTTAATAGAATTTCAAAAGCTGAAAAATATCATTTTCGGGGACAAAATAGCAGCTCTTATATTATAGCAGTGAGTTATATTTATGATTTTAAATAATATTACACATTTATCCTATGTGGAAAAAAAGTAAAAATGTGCATTTCTTTTGAATTGACTGTAAAATCAAATCCATGAGGAAGGCTGCAAATTGTAATGGTATAGTATCAACTAGAAAGCCACCACATGGGTTGTGTATGCATTGTATTTTCTAAAAATACAGCAGATACTAGCTTCAACACATTTACACAAATATTTTCCAGCAGAATGTGCAGATTCTCAGAAAGTACACTGCGCAACCTTCCCCTCTGATGAAATTACACAAACTCGATGGCCACATTGCTCTCAGGGAATATATTGCCCCAGTAAGCCTTATCAATGATTATTTAACTACAGTCATGTAACTACCTTTTGTTTTCAAACATAATATGTGCACTCAAAAAAGACATTCCTCAGGATTTAATAAAATCTGTGTAGGCACAGTGTAGAGCCTACATGGAATGTTACCATGTTTGTGTACATGGTTTCCCATCGGCAGTGCACTATGTGTATTAATGATGGTGCATTGATGACGGAGAGCCGAGGGACATGGGTATGGAATCAGTGTAGGGAGAGGTATAGTGCTAACCATGTCTGCATATGAGTAAGAGACTCCCAGACAGTCCTTTTGTGTTATGTTAATGTTTTATTTTTTTAATAAAAGCATGTTTGTGCTGCACAGCGCAGAGTGCAGCAATACTAAGCGGCACCCACAGATAAGACAGCAGATAACTGCCAGACATCTAAAAATATAAACTGGATATATTTAATTATTTATTTAAATGTACGTTTAAGTGTATCTGTGTATGTTTGTGTAATGTAGTGCTCAGCACTGCTTATAGGTAGCTCAGTGTTATATGTAAAGGTACACCTGATGTCTGAATATCCATGTATCTTAATGGGTAGAGTCACAACTTCTTTTATAGTAGGCCTAGGATTTGAATACATGGAAAGCAAATAAGTATTTAATTTTAATATACACATTTTGGAGACTAGTTTAAAATATGACTTCACTGCACTCTGCTAAACTCTGCTAAGACCTGCTAAGTGCCACATAAACATGATAACAGCTGACAGTGTTTATGCATTGCTTGTCACTGCTTGGCTGGTTTGCGTGCTGCTAAACTCCACTAACACTCCAGTTCTGCGAGATTTCACACTTCTTAGCTCAGCTGTGCTGGTTTGTGCAGAGCTAAGTGACACACACATTTATGAATGTTGCCCAATGATGTGTAAGTGTGGGAAAACAGACTATATTAAGCCCAATAGGCAGAAATACATCAGAATCCATTGGAGTTCTGTCTCTGAATAGTGCTATGGCTGGTGTTAGTGAAGGTGCGCACGTTCGGGTGTGGCATTGAGGCATTCAGGAGTCCAGGGTCATGGTTGGACTCCTAGTAAAAACCATGAAGGCCAGCTGTTACAGGGAGGTTTATAGGGCTCAGTCTGTAAGGTGGAGGCCTGGGATCAGCTGGCCAGAGAACTCACCAGTGTCATTGGTATTGCCTGCACAGGTGAGCAGTGTTGTCACCATCGTGATGACCTGAAATGGAGAAAAGGGGATATCCTGGACACCTGGGCATTTTCAGCGGAGGCCTGGGGAGAAAAGCTCCACATGTGGATAGATACAGAAGAGTTAACAGTAGCAATTTTATACAGTTACATATAGATATCAGTTACGAAATTATAGGATTACATACATACTTAAAAACTTGGAATACATACTTAGAAACTTTACAATATTAATTTTCTTGTTAGAACATAAACATTTGTAGTGGTACAGGGCTGAGTAAGGTAGCATATCATCAGCAATAATTGTGGCATTAGAGCTGTTTTTAAAGAAATGAATAATGCCAGCTGTTGTGCAATAAAAACATGAAACAATACTAGGAACTGCATTAAAGTATATACAATAAAGTCTGTAATGCAATAATTGTGGAATTAGAGCTGTTTTTCAAGAAATAAATAATGCCAACTATTCTGCAATAAAACATGAATCCATATCAATAACACTATAGAAAATGGTGTACATCAGGATTGTCTTGTAACCATTGCAGTAGAGCTGTATGCATTCAGGTTGTAAGGTAAGGTGCTGCTGTCAAGTATAACTGTAGAATGCAAATCTAATGCCTGCCAATTGTATTGTTTAACACATATAGTATCATTCAAGGTTGTCTCTATGCCAATATTGTTCACATAATGCTCTGTCATCCACAAACATCAGGTAAGCAAGATATATGGGAGAGGTAGCCCACTCTGTGATCTGATATTGTTTGTTGCCTTCACAGACATTTCAACCCACTAACAATAATGTGTGTACTCCAGCATTGTTAGACTGCTGTATAGTAAACCTACTATCTGTGTTATACTTTTATTTCATGCATGTGTGTTTTACTGTCACTGCAGTCTAGTATAACACTGTAGTAGTACTGCCAGGTCATATTTTGATTCCAGGTAAGCTCTAGGTAAATACTATTCAGTCAGTAATTATCAGTGGTGCAGTAGCTCAGTTTGTTAAATGCTCTGTAGGAAGTACATTTTGCACACATAGATGAGGGTTTGAATCCAGTGAAATGTAGCACTAAATATTACAATAACAGTCATGTAATGCTCACAAATGCTCCCGCCACAGGAACTACAGGTAAATGAGTGAGGTAGCCCATATTATGAGTAGAGAATTGTATGTTTAGATTGCATAGACTGTTAAAATCATTAGCAAGAATGTGAAACCTCAGCAATGTGCAGTCAGAAATAATATGTGCAATCCTGGTATGGCTGTATGTCTGGAGTCTCTGTTAACAGTTGCTGCAGTCATAGTCAGTGCTATTGCATTCTATACTCATGCCTGCCAACCAAGGCATGACTGCTGTTTAGTGTCTGTACTGTACATATACATGCCTCTCAAGTGTCACAATTCCATGTTATGTAATTAATAATGTGTAATCTGCCTGTTACAGGAATATCATGGCAATGAGTACCTAGATTGCACAGTATCACCATTTCAGCCCACAGAACAACTTGGTAGTTATATAGGTCCACCTGATGTGCAAGTGTTCAGTGTAGGGGTGCACCTGCAGTTGTTACCGTTTGACCCATAGTGTCCCAGGCATATAGCTTGAGAGGTATGTACGTGTTACATCAGCTACAGGAGACTTGTACTCACTGCAAACATAAAGAAAATACAAACCCTTACAGTAGATAGTAGTACTGTTGTCAAGGAAGTAAGCATTAATGCTACTAATGGACTGATTTTCTCTCTCTTCCCACCTCCTATCTTCATTTCTTTATTACTGTTATTCATTGGTTATGGTTTACTATTAACATATGTTGTTACATTAACTGTTTTTTGGGGCATGTGTTATTGTTGTGTATTATAATGGATGCATGTTAACATATCTTGTTAAATTACCTATTTTGTTGGCCTTACGTTGTAACTGTTATTGACATGTTGTTATACTGACTGTTCTGTTATTTATTGTTGTGTTTCACATAATTTGTATTGATATGTAATTGCATTATTTCCAGTGTTCTGCCATGCTGTTATTACTAACAATGTTTTGTTAATAACTAACCTATACTTATTGCTATACCTCCATTACCGCAGCACGTCGGGTAGCCCATTTCCTGGTGATCTGCCTACCTTGCCTCAACTGGTCATGGCACCAGGTCCTAGCACATCTGGACCTAGGCCAATGGTGCCCCCTCCACTGCCCCTGCACCAACTGCAGTGACGGCTGAAACCGCCTCAGGGGATGGGGCCTAGCCTCCCCCTGGGAGCAGTTGTCAGAGGGGCTACAGTCACCCATGATTAACTGCCAGTCATGGTACACAGGATAGTTCATTGGAGCTATGAACACCACTTGTGCCAGACTGAGAGCACACTGGTTGACCTGGTGGGGCAGACTCACCCTGGTTGCAGCTTCCAGCACAGCCACCCTTGGGAAAGTGAAGGAGCAGTGTCAACTGTTGCATGGGTGGGGATGTGAGTCATGCTGTTCCTGTCTGGAGACACTGCAACTTGGTTTCACAACACCCTCCCCATCCAAGGTGTTTACCCCCTCATGAGTCACACACTACCCCTGTCTGCTGTCTTGTCAGTCTACAAATGCATTCTTTCCTACCCAACTTACCTCCCCACATGTACCTATGTCCCTTCCCCTACATTCCACTCTCACGTTAAAAAAATGGGCACCTGTCCCGAAAAAAAATATTGCCCCATGCATAGCTCTCCATGTCATACATGTGTCTACTGGACACCACTAATCTGGTCTAATTGGCTTGACAACACAGCTATGTTGTCCTCACCCCTCCCTATGGGGTTTGCAAATCCAAATTCATTTACAAAATCTGTCAGAATGCACAGCTGTTGCTGTACAAGATATGAATAGCTGTGGGTCTTTCTTACACTCTTCCTGCACATCCTTAACTGCCTTTCATTATGTTTTCCCCCCTGCTTGCCCCTCATTTCACCACTTTCCTATCACCCCCATTTTCTTTTCTTTATAATTTTTTTAGCGTTGATTTGCATAGAGCTAAGCGAAGTGGCGTGCCACTCTGCTTCACATAGCTAAGCTTAAATGAGCTTTAAGGATTAAATGTGTGTATTACATTGTTAGACACATACAAAATGAACACCTCCACCAAGTTTCAAACCAAAATGAACACTTCTGCCAAGTTTCAAATCCAGGCTCCTCTCACCTACAGCCCACTGCATTACCCCACAACACCACACATATCTGATGTAAAATTGGTGTTTCCAGCAAAACACACTGATTGCCACTTGCAGTCATTAGGCATGTAACTTAAATAAAAACTAATGGGAAAAATGGAAGTGTACCTTGGACTCTGGTGCAACAATATGCCAATAGACAGCCAAAGACATAATAATGGATGTAAGTGAGGCCTGTGATAGCAGGTATAGGTGTCTTTTTATCAGCGACTTGTGGAAAGACACCTGCTAAGACAGCAATGGTGAAGTACATGTACAACTGGGACCCTGGTGCAGAAATACAGCCATATAAAGTCATGCACATCCTGATGAATGTAGAAATAGTTCCCACAGCCTGTATATGTGCACATATATCTTGCAAATGCACACACGTTTGCAGTGACTCTGTGAGGCAGTCTATTAAATGCCTTGCATGCAGTACATTTTGCCACACACAGTCCTGGGTTCAAATCCAGTTTTGCCTAGCAGTTCAATTACATTATTGTGAAGACAGCAAGTAATAACTGATTCATGCAATCCTAATCCACACAAGTTACTTCTAGTTAATGAACTGCTACCCACTATATGTTGCCTACTACTCTATAGGTATTGCTGTATAACAGATGTACCTTAATCACATGTCTTGATTGGTCTATATAGTTTACCCTTACCCTGGCTCTACTGTAACAACAGGGCTGCCCCAGTTGTCACAGTTACATGTACAGCTTGCTGTCCTTAAAAGTGTCCACACTCACCCTATGTGAGCTACAGCTGTTTGTAAAGGTAGCTGCTATAGATAGACCTACCATACCTCTCAACCTCCTAGAACAAGGGATCTGGACACAGCCAGATGTAATGGGGGGGCTAAGGCCCACAGATAAGGACATGTGTAATGATTTGCCCATGCAAAGAAAGAAGTCTGATAGATTAACAGTGATTGCATTAGCATGCATATTCTGATGGGTATGAAGCCTGACACTCAAGTGTGTCACTTTCCTTACTGACCTCAACCCACAATGTTTGCCAGTGAACTGCCAGATGACCATTATGTCATGGGACACTGATCACAAATATGAGGCGAAACTGTGGACATACTCCATAAATCACAACAGCTGACAGTTATGGTACCTACCCTCTGTGATGCTGTACTCTCCACACTCCAGTGATGTCCATCTTAACAACTAAGAAAGGGGCTCAGGTCTACATGAAGGCCTTATATATTGTACTGTGGTGGCATGTCATTGGCCAATGATAGTGCAATTCAGTTGTTTTGGCTTCAATTAGCAATTCTTTGCCACAGACTGGTGCAGAGGAAATTAACTGCTAATGAGCAGAATCTTAATTGAGCATTTTATGCTCAATTTCTGAGTGACTTGGTTGGCTACAATCAACTACATTAGAAGCTGAACTTAAGTGCAGACTTGTAGTACTGTGTTTTATTCTTCTGTTAAGTGCAAACTTGCAGTTTTAAAAGTACTGTATTTTATTTTTTCTGTTATCTAATTGTTTCACTGAATAGTGTACTGTGTGTCTCTCTGCTGTAAAAGGAGGTTGTGGTCTTCTCACTTATTTGTTACCTTTATTTAACTGTTAGCCTAGAGGGTTTCCTCTGTACTTTAAGTGCTAGCCACAAAGTTTGAGAATTCATGTTATGCTCAATTTCTGAGTGACTTGGTTGGCTACAATTACCTGCATTAGAAGCTGAAGTTAAGTGCAAATTTGAAGTACTGTGTTTTATTCTTATATTATGTGCAGACTTGCAGTTTTAAAAGTACTGTATTTTTATTTTTTCTGTTACCTAATTATTTCACTGAATAGTGTGCTGTGTGAATCTCTGCTGTAAAGGGGGGTTGTGGTATTCTCACTTCTTTGTTATCTGATATTTAACTGTTAAGTGCTAGCCACAAAGTTTGAGAATTCATTTTATGCTAAATTTCTGAGTGACTTGGCTACAATCACCTGCATTAGAAGCTGAAGTTAAGTGCAAACTTGCAGTACTGTGCTTTATTCTTCTGTTAAGTGCTAACTTGCAGTTTTAAAAGTACTGTATTTAATTTTTTCTGTTACCTAATTGTTTCACTGAATAGTGTGTTGTGTGTCTCTCTGTTGTAAAAGGGGGTTGTGGTCTTCTCACTTCATTATCTGATATTTAACTTTTAGCCTAGAGGGTTTCATTTGTATTTTAAGTGCTAGCCACAAAGTTTGAGAATTAATTTTATGCTCAATTTCTGAGTGACTTGGTTGGCTACAATCACCTGCATTATTAGCTGAAGTTAAGTGCAAACTTGCAATACTGTGTTTTATTCTTCTGTTAAGTGCAAACTTGCAGTTTTAAAAGTACTGTATTTTATTTTTTCTGTTACCTAATTGTTTCACTGAATAGTGTGCTGTGTGTCTCTCTGCAGTTAGTTCCCCACCCACTCTCCCTGTTCTTGTCTTGATGTTAGTGTTGGTGGCTCTGGAATTGCCCGCCCCTCCTGTAAGTCTGTATTTGAATACTCCTCCTGGGTCCATCTCATTTGCTCACTTAACTAAGTACAATGAGATCATATTCTGAGTCTAGTGTTCACTCCACTTAATACAGAGAGAAGATTTGAGAAGGCCAATACACTTAGGTTCTTTCTTCCTCTCTCCTTGCACTTTACTAACAAAAAAATTGCACTTTATTCATCTGCTTTTACTGTATTTGTGTTTCCTCCTACTTTATTTTGCTTTTGCCTCTTCTTAAAAGTACTCAATTTTATTTATTTTGCTGCATTTATTACTGCTTGGTAGTAGCCTGATTAAACTGTAACTGTTATTCTAAGTCATTTGGTTTAAGCACTTGGGCTTCATACCAGTTGTTTTACATTAAGAAGGTTTGTGGTCTGCACTGTTGTGGCAGGACAGGTAGCTTACATACTTCTAAGCTGTGAATGGCTGATTGAAGGCTCAGTGTCTGCTATTCTAAAAGTGTATTAGTTCTGGTTTAAGCACTTGGGCTTCAGGCCAGTTATTCTACATTAAGAAGGTTTGTGGTCTGCACTCTTGTGGGAGGTGAGGCTGAATTCTGCCCTTCTGAGCTGGCAATTTCTGGTCACAGGCTTGTTGTGCCTGCTTATCTGAACTGTTTTTTTTTTCTGAAATTGGTGTGCCTTGTTGCTGTAGCATAGACCAGATTCAGGTCTGCTGAATCTAGCTTGGTTTGTATAACTTGAGCAGTGATCCAGGCCATCTTTTTTTGGAGAAGGTTCCCCTGCACCCTAGTGGCAGGAGTGTGCAGTTAGAACTTGTCTGATTGAAGACTGCTGGAACAGGGATCAGTCTGCTGAATCTAGCTTTGTTTGTATAACTTGAGCACTGATCCAGGCCATCTTTTTGTGGAGAAGGTTCCCCTGCACCCCAGTGGCAGGAGTGTGCAGTTAGAACTTGTCTGATTGAAGACTGCTGGAACTGGGATCAATTTTGAGCTTTCTTCTGGTTAATTGGGTAACTTGTTTAAATCAGTTTGTTTGTTTTCTATTATTATATATATATATATATATATATATATATATATATATATATATATATATATATATATAATTGCACTTTATTCATCTGCTTTTACTGTATTTGTGTTTCTTCTTTTATTACTAGGGGCATTGACTACAACTCTGATCCGAGATATATAACAATAAGTATCCTTTTCTGTGCATTTAAAGTGTTTTTTTATTGTATCTGCTTTATTTTCTGAAAAAACAAAACAAAAAATATACTTGTTTCCCACCTTTCTAAGCTAATATAGTCCAGTTTTCAGGTTAGTGCTGAATTCAGGGCTGTGTTACAAGTCTCTGTGTTTACCCATAATACCTTACTTGGATAGAAGGAAGTTTCTCTGTTTACCTGTGAGAGGACAGCATTGAGCACCTTATCTGCCCCTGGAGGAGTGGTATCAGCCCAGAAATTAATAGTTTACTGGCCATTTTGGGCTAATTTCTATCTAATTCATTTCCCTGCTATAAAAACCGCATTTGCCTGGTTTTGCATGCCAGGCAGCGCTGGTTAGCTAGGGTATAACTATTCCCGGCTCCACAAAGTCTCCTCTTCAATTTATCCCTTGGAACTAGACAAACTTTCAACTTAAGCACTCAAACCATTCATTTCTCAGCCCGGCATTTGCTCAAAACTCATAGCAAGCACTTATAAACCCTAGCACTAGACCTCCCTATACTATACAGAAGGACAAGTGTCTCTATTCGACCTTACCAGCCAATCAGTAAAACAGTTCACTGTACCTATCCAGGCATGTCCAAAGGGCAGTTTCAGGTGTACTCTCCAGTCCAACTGGTGAATCTGGGCATTTTGAGGCAATGTTACAACTGCCTCACGTACACAGACAACCCTCTCCTCCTACCACCAAACACTAATACATGCGAGAGATGCAATTATACAGCCAAACTGGAGGCTAAGCTCTCTCAACCCAAGACTGGATCAGACAGTCAAGAGGAGAAGGGAAATACTTGCATCACACCACCAGTCTCACATAGACCCATTAAACCAGCACCAGCAAAAAAACACACATAAATACATGAAAACATACTCAGGCTCTAAATAAAAATCTGCAAAAGCAACAGAGACGTCAAAAGCAGACATCCAAGCAACCTCCACCCCCAACACAAACCATGAAACACATACTTCACAAAACCAGTGTGCCATGCAATCACAGCCCTTAAGGCAAAATAACATACCAAACAGCCTAGTAATAGGTGACTCTATAGTCAGGCACACTGATGTCCCACTCACTAGGCTGAACAAGGAGATGGTTACTGTTAGCTGCCTGTTGGGTAACAGGCTCTGCCACATAACACAAGCACTCAGGTCATTCCAGAACAAGTACAAATACGACTCTGTCATTGTCCATGTTGGTGTGAATGACCTGAACTGTACCTCCCTGGACTACATGAAAAGAGACAAGGAAGAGCTCTCTGATCATGTATCCCAGGCCGGTATGACCCTGACCCTGAGTAGCATCCTGCCCAAACCAAGAATGATACCATGGTATAAAGAAAAAAATATCAATTTCAACAATTGGCTAAGTTTCTGGTGTCATTCAAAGGGGATTCAGTGTCTGTCCACCTGGAATGACATGCTTGACAAGCCACGCTGCTTCGCTAGAGATGGCTTGCACCTGCCACCCTTAGGCTTTTGAATACTGGCCAAGGCTCTTGCCACCCCCATAGTGCCTTTCTTAGGCAAGGCTCAAAAGACAAACCCACTGCCATAAAAAGCACAAGTAACAAAAAACTGAGGGTAATGCTACTCAATGCCAGAAGTCTAAACCTCAAAATGCACACACTAGAGACACTCCTCAGTATGGAGAAAATCCATATATGTGCAGTAAGAGAAACCTGGTTTAAGGCTCCAGAGTGCACCCCAGCACTACCAGGCTACAACGGATACCATACATTTCAGCCACAGAACCCAGACTGAAATACAAAAGGCAGGGGCATATCCATATTCATCAAGGATACCCATACCTCCAGGTTAGTGGCAGAGCACGATGCTTCAGAGATCATCCACATGCAACTAACAATGGGCAAAACTGCAATTCAAATTGCAGCTTGCTACAGATCACCCACCATGTCCCAGGACCCCCATTCCGCATTTCTGGAAACACTGGGAAACATAAAGGTCCTACCAAACACCCTAATATTGGGTGATTTCAATTACCCAAATATTAACTGGGAGAACTACTCAAGTACTAACTCCCTTGCCCAACATTCCCAAGAATTTATAAACTCAACGCCCTGGATCAGCTGGTCAACACTCCCACCAGAGGTGACAACATATTGGACCTGGTCATCACCAACATGGGCAAGCGGTGTTCCACACCGGAGGTCAACCCCTCACTGTTAGATCTGACCATAAACAAGTCACTCTGGATATCCACATTCCACCTCACCCCCGGTTAAGGAAACCACCATGAAAAGCTTTTCAAAAGCAAACTTCACATTACTTAAGACTGAGGTGGAAAGTTTCAAATCCCCCATGCTGAAAGATAATGCTGTCCAAGCTGCAAAAGCATTTACTAATGCATTCTATGGGCACCTACAAGAATGCATGGATCATGCTATCCCAAGCAAAACCAAGACTCACTCCTCCAAGAAAAGGAAACCAGTCTTATGGACCCTGCCAAAAACAAGCTATACAACAGAAGGAGGAAACTAATACAAAAAAAAGAGTAAAATCCCCAGAAAGGGAAGACATCTCTGATCAGTATCAGCAAGAAACTACAATTCCTCATAAAATCAGCCAAGGCTAGCTTCAAAAGAAAATTGCCAAGGACTCCAAAGATAACCACAAGGCATTCTTTAGCTATGTCAAGAATCTAAGTGGCAATACTCAGATCTGCTCAGAGTTAGTGCAGAATGGCACAAAATACACTGAACCGACTGATATCGCCAAATCCTGGCAGACAGGTTCAGTGCAAACCTCACCCCCAAAAGGGCCCATAACCATACCAGAAGAATGTAGAGCTCCTGAAATCGCAGACACTCACACAGCCTTCTCCAAAGCCAAAAACACAGCATCAATGGGACTGGATGGTGTCCCTGGCTGTGTCCTACATGAGCTCAAAGATGAACTAACCCCCCACCTAAACACACTGTTCAAACTCACAGGCTGTGTACCCATAGAGTGGCGCACAGCAACGGTTATTCCACTCTACAAAGGTGGAGCTACAACAGACCCCAGGAACTATTGCCATATAAGCCTGACTAGCTTGGTCTGCAAGGCTATGTAGCACATCATAATGGAACTCATTAACAGAGACATTGGGAACCTCCAGACACTGGACCGTACCCAGTTTGGCTTTGTTAAGGGCAGATCATGCCTCCTAAACCTGGCGGACTTCTTTGAGACAGTTGCCAAGGCTATAGATGAGGGAAAGGTGGTCCACACAGCCTACCTAGACCTCGCAAAGGCCTTCAACACCATTTCCCATTCTGGTATTATAGACAAGCTCACCAGCCTGAACATAAACCCCTATGTCACAAGATGGGTTACCAACTGGCTCACGGACTGAACCCACATGGTGAGAGTTGCGGGAGTTAGGTCCAACACTAAACCAGTTACAAGTGGCATTCTGCAGGGCTCAGTCCTAGGACCCCTCCTGTTTGGCATATACTTCTCAGAGGTAGAGGCAAGCACGGGAGGAATATGGCTGACCAAGTTCTCAGATGACTGCAAACTAGGGTCTATAATTGACTCTCCGGCTGACACAGACATCCTCCAAAAGGGTTTCACTGAGATGGATACCTGGTGTCAAAATGATGGCCTCGAACTAAATTCCAAAAAGTGCATAGTCATCCCTTTTGGAAAAAACAAAGTACCCACAGACTACCACATAGGTGGTAGTCCCATAAATACAGAAGATGTAATAAGGGGTCTGGGAACCCAAGTAGATAGTAATCTCTCCTTTGATAATCACATTGCCAAAGTGGTTAGAAAATCCTTCTATGTGGCCCACCTAATCACAAAAGGGTTCACATCCAGATCAAAAGAGGTCATTGTGCCCCTCTACTCATCACTCATCAATTCCATCATAAAGTACAATGCCCCATTTGGGATGTACCTTACAAGACACCTGCAACAGCTGGAAAGACAACAGAAGTACCTCACCAAGAGGCTCACTAGCTTCAAACAGATGCCCTATGCAGCTCAACTGAAGAAACTCCAGCTGTACTCGGTTGCATACTGCCTACTCAGAGGTGATCTCTGTCTGACATACAAGGCCATGTCCAACCCAGAATTGATGGACATGCTCCACCTAAAGTAAACCATATCCCCTCGAGCCACATGCTCTAGGGATCTAAACCTCACCACAACAATAAATAGGATGTGCTGAGGGATAGATTCCTGTCCCAGAGACTTCCCATGCTTTTGAACAAGATTCCAATCTACATTAGGCAGAGCTTCTCACTAACACTCTTCAAGAGAAACCTTGACAAGTGGATGGGAAACAGAAAGTTTACCCCAGGGATCACTTCAGTGGATCTGCTGGACAGAGGCACAGGGAACTAATCTAAGAGGGTGGCGAATGCCAACACATTCTGGCTAGGCTTATAAATGCTTTCAGGCAGATAGCCTAGTACCTACCTATGAACCTATGAACTTATAAAAAGGCAAGCAGCTGCTTATGGGGAACAGTTCTGTATGAGACTTCACACACACGGAGAGCGGATTTTCAAAAGTATATCAGAAGCAAAGTTCAAAAAAGGAGTATTGCATTCCAGCAGGTATGTAATAGATTTCTCCATATAACAGGATGTGGATGGGAGGATTGAGGTATGGGGACTAGAGATTACAACAGTAAGCCTGTCTTAGATCTATGGTAATGACATCAGTGATACTCTGCTATCCTACACCTACAGGCATGCCTCTCAACTGTTCCTGAGTTTTAATCACATCTCAGCTCTGTCCATGTCAATCCCTCCTACAACGGTTGCTGTAGTAGGAAAGGTAGTGGATTACACATAATACATAGTGACAATGAGTGAGGGTGTACACTCCTCTAATGTCAAACAATGTACTGTAATTCACCTCCCTCATTCAGTCACTGTCTCACATACATAGCTCTAACATTTTAAATGTGTACCTGAATCTCCCTGATGTTCTCTGGCTAAATCCGTGTTTCTGTTGACATATGTCTTGTTGGTTGATGGCTATGCCTAACATACCTGTCAACCTCTTATAGCATGAAACCAGGACAAAGCCATAATTTATGGATGGACAAAGGCTCAAACTCAGTGACAGTATTTAAATATTTGTCAGAGATCTACAAGTTTGTGTGAAAATGACCAAAATATGATGAGGGAAACATCCTGACATTCTGCAAGCATCTGTATAGTTGAGAGGTATGATGCCTACAGGGAACATATACTACAGCAGGTTTACATTATTTTCTGTCATTGTGGCACTCTGGTGTTGCAGGACTGTCCCCATACAGTTGTAATAGCACACTGTTAACAGTCTGGGTGTGGCCATATGGCATATTAGTGGGAGTTTGCTTGTAGGGGACACACCACAGTAGACTGCACTACTGAGTGTTGGAACATACAGCAGAATCTGTTATGACACACAGGAACATACCCCAGTATTGCTACTATCTTGGTGGTATCCACACATGTAAAGTGTTGCCAGACTGTGGCATATGACGTGTGAGGGAGCAGTGGAAAGTGCAGGCCATTATAGGTGTGCTGGATCTGTACATAGTGGATGTCCACATATCTGGTCCTGTTATGTGTTCTCCTTTTGTTGTCTTTCAGGAACATGTACCAATGAAGACATGTCCCCTTCTCAGAAGAGGAGAATGACATGATAGTCAATGGGCTGAGACAGCACCATTGTATCTTGTTGTCCAGGGGGAGGCATAATCAGGAGCAGTGGGAAGCATTGTGAGCAGACCTTGTGTGGAATGTCAATCAGGCTGGCTGACAGGACAGGACCTATGAGCAGGTCTGACACCAGGCCACAGACGTGCTGAATGCTGCATGAAGAAGGGCAGCTGATGTTGCCAGGGATCATGGCACCACCTGTGGAGGGCCTGAGACAGAACATCCACTTACAGCCACAGAGGAATTCCTGACAAACCTAGGAACATGCAACAGTTCCAAGGCATCCATCACAACATACATTGTGGAGGTGGGTGCCACAGTGTCCACAGCAGAGGAGCATCCAGGTAAGCGTATTGTGTTCATCAGTGTAATACTTTATCAGTCATTGTGGCAAGCTGTACATACCTGTACTTGGGTGTTAGGTCTATCTGCACTGGGGGGATAGGGTTTACGCACAGCTGTGCACACATACTCAGAATGTCAGCAATACAGCCAGTATCACAGTAGTCACTCTACATGTGGATATATGCACATATCACCTTGTAGTGCTGCAACATTTGGTGGTGCTGATGATACCTCTCACTCACCTTTTCAACGGTCTGTCAGGAGTAGCCCAAGTCTGTAGTTCTTTACCTGGTAAGTGAGTTACAGTTTTTTACAGATCATATATACCTATGAAAGATAAGGGCTGCCATATCGCCCTATGTACAAATGTGTTTTGCCAGAGTAGAATATTTGTATGTTCCATTCTGGAACAGATAACTGCAGTTCATAGACTGGTCAGTCACAGGTGTGTATTTGAATGACCATCATTACGTCTACACTTATAGTTATGAGTGGCTACACAGCCTGGTATACATGAGGCCATTACTCCAAGATGTCTGTTCAAACACAAAAGGGAGATTCTACATACATGAGGCAGTGACACTAGTACTAGCATATCATTATCAAGATAGGTGTACTGGGTTTTATGTGTAGGTCTATCACATATAGTGTCATATTTCAAACCTTAGAGTCAGACTGTATTGGCAACTTTACCTGGGTGTGGCTGACGTGCATGTTATAAAGGCCTTGATTTATCTGTATATGTTGGTGTGAGATTGTCTGTTGTGCATGGCAGCAGAGATGAGAAGATGTGACTGGTAATGCAGTTGTGGATCCTCATTTGTATGAGTCTGTGTGGATTACCATATGTAAAAGTGCAGGTAGTAATGTACTGCTTTTGTCTTGGTTTTCACAGGTGACTGGAGGGGTTGGAGTCTGTTCCCCTCACAATCTGATGTCAGTGTCGCATTGGATTCTGATGATGATGGTGATCATAGTGAGACACAGGTGGGATTGTCAGGGGCTGAATCTGTCCCAGAGGTTGACATCCATCTTCTGCCCCCATTGTCACCGCATAGTCGGGTCTGTATTAGCATGTCAAAAATAATTCATGAGACAAACTGAGTAAACAAAACAAAAACAGATGGAAAGGACCCACAGTAAAACCAAATCATCTTTCTTGGGACCTGGTCATATACTTTTTCCAAGTCTAGGAATTCTCAGTTGGAGTCTTTCCTCATCTCCAGCTTTCTCTCCACTATCTGTTCTACTGCAAACATCATGCCCATTGTACTGCATCCTGTTCTGAATCCAAACTGCTCATCTTCCATCTTACTTTCTTCTTCTCTGCATATTAATTTATCAGTTACCCTATCCAACATTTTCATGCAGTGCGACAGGAGTTTGATACCTCTATACTCACCGCAGTTTTGAATTACCCCTTTGTTCTCATATACAGGCACTAGAATGCTTATGCACCAATCATCTGGGATATACCTTTATTTCTATATTGCTAAGTGAAACTTCAGGAGCCACTTTCCCCCAACTCACCCAACATCTTAATAATATATGCTGTGATTTAATCTGAGCGAGCACTTTCCTTGACATCATTTTCTTAGTGCTGTTGTTACTTCTTCTAGGCTGTTCTTCTTCCTTTTTCATAGTAAGCTATGTATGGGGCTGTACAGCTTCTGTGGAACTTGCCTCAAATCAAAACCTGCTGAAAATACTCATTGTATAATTCCTCATAAAAGGAATATGGGTCTAAGTGTTGATATATACTTGGCAGTGTCATTGTGGCTTGTACAGAAGATTGGACCATGAGAGCAGATAGAGATAAGAGGTCATGTAATATAGAACCAGTCACATATAAGGCATGGTTTTACAGACAACACTGTAATACCAAGAATGCTAGTGCACTCTCCAAGAAGGGAATCTGCCCATAAAATTGTATAATTGGGCAGAGGGCACTACCAACAAAAAAATATTGTGTGCAACATTTCTTATCAAAGTGGCCTAGCTGACCTAGCTGGGACAGTCTCATTATAACTGTGTACACAGATGAGAGCACAGCATTATCCAACACTTTCATTTACTTCCAAAATATGCAGGCATACATGCAAACATATGTATATGCTGATAGACAATGACTTATAGTCTATCAAGTCTGCTGAATTTTCTTACAGTAATTTATTCAGATTTATTGTTGATTGAATTGGTACAACAGAACTTCTGGACTGTTTTCAGGAGAGAGTCAGTATTTATATAGACCAGAGGAAAATTTGACCAAAGCACTGGATGAATTCTCCTACTGTTCATTATGGAAAATATCCACGTTTATATGCTTCCTTATAGTGTTCAATATTATGGGGAGTGTTAATTGGATATTTTTTTAAGCATAAGTACATGGTATGAAAATTTACTTAGTCAGAAGTTGTGGAAAACATGTTGCACTTTGCCTTAACTAAGCATCTAATGTGATCCAAATAAAATAAGAATGTTCCCAAACAGGTAGAATATAGGAAAACAAAACATTGCATTGTAAAGGATTTATAAATTAAATCAAAAACTGTATTAATCTGACAGTTAGTGCAGAGGACTACAGCAACAATTTGTTAATGATCTACTTCCTCTTGTAAGGATACAGGGTTTGAATCTTTCCACCTTCATTTATCTACTCTGTGACATTCTGCAAATAACTTAACCAGACAGTGCTTTGCAACAGCTGGGAATCTGAGCTAGGCTTCTAAATGGTTTCCTTGACTGCATGATTAGTAACTATGAACCTGTTGTCATTGTTTGCCAGCCATCCCCTTTGCATAGCTGATCTAGTTCAGAAAATGTTATGGTACTATCACCAGTGCACCATTTTAATGCAACACTGGCAACCTATTCTTCAAGGGCAGCATGCACTGTATTTTGTAAGTGAAACAATGAAATGCAATCTGTACATTAGTAATAGCTCTCCTTCATGTGAAATTATTCAGATGACTAACTTCTGCAGAGACTTTGATTGATTCAGCATATGTAATCAGGTGGTCAATATTTCTTATGTTCTCATAAATACCCTTCTGTTCAAACTGTGCTACACCTGGCTGGCTCTTATACAAGTGACCTTTATACAATTTTATGTAATTCATCCAAAGCTACCAATAAAGTACATGTAATTTATTTCTATATAACAATAAAGGATGTACACCATCAACAAAGTTGCTAAACTGCTGATGAGGCTCTCTGCAAATGCAAGTACCTTATCCTCCTATCTGATCATTTTTAAACAGTCTTTAATCGGGCTTTGCAGGAGTCATGGGCATGTGTGTGTGTGTGTGTGTGTGTGTGTGTGTGTGTGTGTGTGTGTGTGTGTGTGTGTGTGTGTGTGTGTGTGTAAGAATACTTCAGCTACAATGCGTTTTTGTGAAACAAATTTGAAATATGTGTGGCTATTTTTAATTTTTTGACACAGGCATCTGAGAAGGACAGAGTCATCAGTGTAGCTACAATTGCTGGGTTTGGGGGAATATCTGTACATAAAAATGACTGCTCTGCTGAGTTGATGATATTAAAAAGTCATTAGTCTGTCTTAGCAGAACTAGTATGTGTATATGTAAAGCAAATTGGAATACTTTACTGTGGCCATTTGTATCACAATCAGACATAAGATGTATACACAGTTAACTTAATGGCCATAAACGTTGAGTAAAAGAAAATACCGGCACCACAAAAACACGTGTCAAGAAGGTTTACTGACCCACTCACTAAACACTTTCACCTTACAACATACAGGCTTATTCAGAGTTAAAAAGGACAATCACACAAACCTTAAATACCCTGAAATCTTAAAAATCAATAAAGTCCTAATTAGTTAATTAAAAAAGCATTCTAACATTGATTTTTCAAAATACTCCACATTAAAAATTCATATAATACATATAAAATACGTCATAATTAGAAAACATCCAACAAAACATATGCAAAAACACAACTTTCCCCATAAACTTTGTAAACTACTGTGTAACAAATTCATCAGTCAACACGGTTTTTGAAATACATAACAAATATAGTAAATGCCATAAATAAATACTTATTAAAATTCTTTAAAATACTATGAAATACTAAATCCTTGTTTATTGAACCTATGTAAATATAGTAAAATATGTACAATGGTATGTATAAAGTGCATAAAAAATAAAAATGTGCAACAAATATCTAGAAGTCTCAATATCCATAAGTAAAAAAAAACAAATAGCTGTCTACACTGCTCCTGCTCTAATTTTCAAAATTCCAGTAATAGAACACAAATCATTTTAACCCAGTTTGTTGGTGGCATCTAATCTAACTGCTGCATCATTTCTTTGCACTCAAGTATACTGTCATTGTCACCCCTCTCACATTAACAGAAACCTTATTAACAATAAAAAAACACAAAATTTTTAAAATGAATACATACCACAGAATGTCTGAATAAAGCATTCATTGACCTTTTGTTTTTAATATCATTAACATGTTTCCCTATACAATCTTTTAACCTTCTAACAGTTTTTCCTATATACAATTCCTGACAGGGTATATTGTGCATGAGGCTATGTAAACCCCCATTTTGGTGATACAGTTTCATTGCCTGGGACAACCAATGGTATGGTTGTAATTATTAACAGTCACATAAGGGCCATCATTTATATATTTACAAAACTTACACATACCATACTTCCATTGTAGACTTAACCATACTTAATTTAAATTCCATATTGTTCTCTAATCACGCTTTAATGTTTTTCCTCTACTATATCTTATCCATTGAGAGCTACCCACCCTAGGTCTAGAGTTTTTTTAATGAAGTATTGGTTCATGATGAGAAACTGGAAAATTCCAAAGTTAATTCATTGTTAGATTGCATGGAGGATGTGTTTTTTTACCACTTTATTTATTTTGAAGGTGAACTTTTCCATCAAACTTCTGGTGTTACTATGGGTGCCAGGTGTGCTAACATGGTACTTGTGGAATGGGAAAGGAGGTTTATTTTTACATCTCCTTTTTTAACAATATCATCATATACTTTACAATCTTGTAAAGCATTTTAATTATTTGGAAGGGTGAGCAAGAATTAGTACCTTTGTTTATCGATTATCTATCTGCTACTATTGCTTTTTTGAAATTTACCTATAGAATGCACAACCATCAGATTGATTACTTGGATGTTTGTTTATATAAAAATGATAAGGGAACTAGGTTTTTATCTACTGTCTATCATGAGAAGATCTTTTCTAAATCATTTTTGCATTTTAATAGTTGCCACTCACATTCCAGAGTTGCCACCACCATTCCAGAAAATTAGTGTAGCAAATGGCAAATGGTTTGCTTGTCAACATAAATTTTTATTGACAGTATTTTGGCAGTAGAAATAGACAAATGCATACACATGTTTAAAGAAAGGGGTTATCCATTTTTTAAAGAAATTAGTGACAAAATAAAAAATAAGAGATTTAATAGGTTTGCCTCCATTTTAAGGACTAATGGTGTTTTTAAGAGGTTTGAAAAAAACAGTTGGTGTAGCAAAAACAAAATGTGTGCCATGATACTGGCTTTTAACCATGATGCCTGTCACATCAATAGAATTTTAAGGATGGCTTGGACCATAGCACTTTTAACTGATGTTAGGTCTAGAGTGGGTAGCTCTCCACTGTTAACATATAGCAGAGGTAAAAACATTAAAGTGTGGTTAGAGAACACTGTTGAATTTAAATCAAGTACGGTTAAGTCTAGGATGCCTAAGTGTAGTATGTGTAAGTTTTATAAATATATAAATGTTGGATCTTATGTAACTGTTAGTAATTATAACTATACCATTAGTTGTATTGGAAAATGTAATTATAACACCAAAATCATGGTTTACCCAGCATCATGTATATCTTGTCAGGCATTTTTTTTTGGAAACCCTATTAAAAGTTTAAAAGATTGTATAGAGCAACATGTTAATGATATTAAAAAAAAGGTCAGTGAATGCTTTATTTAGAGATTCTGTTGTGGATATTAATTTTAAGAGGTTTTTGTTTTTTTATTGTTGACAAGGTTTCTGTTGACGGGAGAGGGGAGACAATTACAGTATACTTGAGCACAAAGAAATAATGTGGCAGATGAAATGAAATGCCACCAACAAACCAGATATGTTACTGGAATTTTGAAAATTAGAGCAGGAACAGTGTAGACAGCTGTTTTTTTCTTTAAGTTATGGGTACTGAGATCTCTGGTTATGTATTATGCAGTTTTATTTTTATACACGTTATGCATACTATTGTACATATTTTTCTTTATTTACATAGGTTCAATAAATGGGATTTAGTATTTTATAGTATTAACGATTTTAATAATTATTTCTTTCAGCATTTACTGTGTTTATTTCAAACACTTTGTTGACTAATGAATTTGATACACAATAGTTTATTTACATGGTTTATGGGGAAAGCTTTGTTTTGGCATATGTTTTGTTAGATGTTTTCTAAGTATGAAGTATTTTATATGTATTATATGAATTTAATGTGGAGTATTTTGGACAATCAATATTAGAATGTTTCTTTAATTAACTAATTATGACAATTGAATTTTAAGTTTTCTGGGAATTTAAGGTTTGTGTGACTGTATTTTTCACTCTGAAGAAGCCTGTATGTTGTAAGATGAAAGAGCTTAGTGAGTGGTTCGATAAACCTTCTTGACATGTGATTTTTGTGGTGCCAGAATTATTTTCTTTTATTGTTTCTTTTATGTTTGTAAACATTTCTTTCTGTGAATAAATGTTGAGTGCAGCTATTGTATTATAATAACAGCAGTCTGAGTAGCCTTTAATTGTCGAAATGTTCTGAAACGGGTTCTTTTTTCATTATTGCTTCATACAATTTGCTTTATTGCTTACTGAAAAAAATGTTCAAAACTACTAATTTAGAGCATTCTCTAACAAACGTTGCAGTGTTAAACAAGAAGTGCAATTTAGAACAATCAGGAATGTGAATCAAGCAACTCATGCTTTTATGCATGGTCCTGGAAATATGTGCAGGGGGCCCATGGTTTGAAAACAGACCTAGGACCAATGTACCCTTAATGTGCCACTGGCCCAGATGCATTTTTAATGAATGTGAGTTTCAATGCATTTTTTAATGAACATGAGTGTCAAGGGAGGAGAAGTTTACTATTGCTCATACTAAGTCTATTTTCAGTGCATGACTGTTTTGTTATGTTTAACAAATGGCCATCAGTGTTTGTGCTATAAATTTTGAAATAAAAGTTTTAAAATAATCCAAACCACTGTAATCACTGTTAAAGTAAATAAGAAAATAGTAAGTACACTGACAGGTCTGAACAGCTTTTTGTATGGTAAATGGGGGAGAGAGATTTAAGTAATGGGACACTGGAATGGCTAGGAGTGGAGAAGGCTGATCCATTACACTGCCTAGCACCCCATTAAACCATGATCCAGCTTTGATATTAAATATAAAAATAACCAATGCCTCCTTATGTGACAAAGAATCTTTTGAAAGACTTTCTCTTGAAGGTATTTGTATATGCTCTATCAAGAATTAAAACTTTTTATGTTGTGTGTCAGGATGGGTAGCTATAGTGCTTTCAGAAAGAGCATTGTTAATACTTTAATGTTGTGAGGCCTAATACCACAGGCAAAAGACTTTAACATCCCTGGAAGAACATTCATTCCTTAATTAAAAAAAAAAACATCTATATCTATATATATATATATATATATATATATATATATATATATATATATATATATACACACACACACACACACATACAGATATATATTTATAGGCAATCAATCTCCCCTTCACCTCCCATACCCTCTTGCTACTTAACTATACCAGCTCTGAGATTACACAACAGTGGGGAAAGGAAAAAAAAACTCCTTTCTCCACTATTGCTAGATGTTGCACTTACACACTTCAAACCAATAAGAAACAGTTAAAGCAAAAGCAATTCAAAGTAAAAATATTACAAATTGCCTTTCAAACAGTTAGATCAAAAACACTTCATCAAAAATATGTCTCATTGATTTCTGATCATATGAACAGACAACAAAATATGCTGTTTCCATATAATCTCTCTCTCTCTCTATATATATATATATATATATATATATATATATATATATATATATAATATAGATGTATAAATATATATGGATTACTAGATTGTCTATAGGAAAATTAGCAAATGTGCATGTTCCTTATGTATTCCATTTCTTCTGTATATAGGTCAGGCCGGAAAATGAATCAGTAAAATTCATGTTAAAAACCCACATATGTATATATATATATATATATATATATATATATATATATATATATATATATATATGAATCCATCCTTGTACTCCCTCATAGGAATACAATGCATGGTAGGAGCCACATGTGTTTCAGCCCCATCTGCTACCTAGGCACTTCCATTCATAGTTCAGTACAGCCCTGTAAAGATTAAGCAGTTTAAATATTCGTGCTGATATATGTGTGTGTGTGTGTGTATATATCTATATCTATATATATATATATATATATATATATATATATATATATATGGGTTCACTATGTAATATGAAATTCCACAATCCTGAGACTCTGAATACCGATGACCAGAATCTCGAGATTGCGGAATCTTGAGAGTAGTGAATGGGGATTGTCATACAGTGCAGAACGGGGACTTTGCCGTTCACTACACTGTAGTGCAATCTTGGAGTTCGTAGATATAAGTTGCAGTGGTGTGCGGGGTGCAGGGGGGATTGCCCCCCTGCATAAACATTAGAATAGTTTGTTTTGCGTTTTACTTCTTTTTTTTTAGTTTAAGATTCCGCAATCTCGAGATTCTGGTTCTCTGTTTTCAGAGTCTTGGGATTGTGGAATTTCGGTCTTATGTATGTGGAAATGTCGAATCTGCTGTTGTATTGTCACGTTCGTGATGTGCGGTGAGGGGGATTCAGGTAAGTGGTGTTCTTGTAAGGTTATTGGGTAGGGATTTTAGTGTGTGTGACTGTGTGTAGTTGTGGGTTTTATGTGTTTGTGTGTTTAGTGCAACCTCGGAGTTAGTATATATAAGAGGCAGGAGGTGTGCGGGGTGCAGGGGGACTTGCCCCCCCTGCTTATAGGTAGGGTAGGTGTGTTTGTTATATTGTGTTTGTGTGTGTTGTTTTGTTTGTTGTAGTGCCATTAGGTAGGTTTATGCTTGCTTGTTTGTGTGGTGGTGTGTGTATGTGAATGATCATGATTTTGAATTTTGTGGTTGTGGGTGTCAGAGCTTTTGGCTTTATAGTCTCGAGATACTAAAATTCTGTATTTTATTATTTTGAGATTATAAAGTGAATATATATATATATATATATATATATATAGACAGATAGAGATTGTGTGTGTGTGTGTGTGTGTGTGTGTGTGTGTGTGTGTGTGTGTGTGTGTGTGTGTGTGTGTGTGTGCGTACAGATATATATATATATATATATATATATATATATATATATATATATATATATATATATATATATATAGGTGATTGACGACTTGCTGAATGGTAACTTGTTAAACTCAGGGAAATGCATGCACAGCTGATTGAAAATCAGCTGATTAAACATCCCAGCAGTGTTTCTGTGTGGAATCATGCTATAGTGGGGATGGGGGAATTTGCCCTTTCCCTAATGTAGTATGATCTTGGCGTTGTTGTATATAGTTAGCAGGGGGGTGAGGGGGTGCAGGGGGGCTTTCCCCCTACAGAAACAAGGGTTTTCTTTTTTTGTGTTTCTTTCAATAGGCTGCTGTTTGAGAAGTTACATTTGATTGGATGCCATTTGATAAAAGGTACTTTCAATGAGATGATGTCCATCCATATATATATATATATATATATATATATATATATATATATATATATAAAAATATATATATATATGTACATGTATATTATTTATCCCTCTCTCTATATATATATATGTATATATATATATATATATATATATATATATATATCTCAATCTAATGAATTAATCTAATGTCTGACATTATTTACTGACTGTGATGCTCTGTGAGTTATGAGGGACACTTACGGATATAGGCCTCAATACTTTGCATTAATTTTTTAAGCAATTGTCAATAAATAATGGAAAAGGTTCTGTCCCTGAATAATATCATAAGCCTTATAGGTAGGTTGTTCTCAGTATGATATATGTTTCTCTTACCAAAAATAAATAAATAAATAATCACCATTTTCATGGATTTGTTTAAAATAATAATTATCTGGAGTTTTAACTGTGTGTGTGTTTGGAGAGAAAAGCACTCAGTATTGTGTGGTGACATGTGACATTTATCACTTGACATGCATGTGCCCTATTCATGGATATGTACCACCATGTTACTGATGAGAAGTCATGGCTGAGCACTATCCATGTTAGATGAGGTTGCACAACAAACGAAAAGTTGTTAAGTGTAGTTTAAACTAGAATGCAGTCAACAAAACATACCAAATGCAATATATCCTCTTCTGACAGAATTGTTTGAAGAGAAAGCTATATACTGTGTATTACAACCAGTACAGTCAGATGTATAGACTTTGTCTCTGCATCTCTTTATGTGAGATAAAGAGATTTCTGCTAATAAAATAATCTCAGACTTATCTCTCTTAGGCCTGTAGCAAATTTGCAAGACAATGCCTTCAAATGCCAGGCATCTCTGTACCTGTTAACTTTGTGTCCCCTTTTTGATCTTCTGTCTTATTACTGCCGCTGGAAATGGAAGTGCGAGGTCATTGTAAAATCTACATTTAGACAATATTGTTGAAAATTTAGATTTGCCATTACATTCAATCCAATATGGTCGCACCTACCTAAGGCAGATATGTGCTTGCATCCTCATTTACTGCTTCTTGCAGTAGCTAGCTTAGAAAAGAAGCCTTATCAATCTCATCTCTATTTTTTACTGAAATTATTCATTTTTGGATATTCTGTTTACTGATGTCATATTCATCAACCTGTAATGTGCCTACGATGCAGTGTTTCAACAGCTGAATACATGCATTTTTCTTAATATATCATAATAAAAAAGCAGAAGTAGAACATGTGGTCCATATAAATGGAGCATTATTGCCTTCATTAGCCTAGAAGTAATTTCATGCAACCTGTCAGTCTAAAAAGAAAAATTTAATTCAGAATACAGTAATGATTTTCAATTCACATAATGCTGAACTAAACATAATTGTGTTAGAATAAAGATAATTGAACTGTTGGGCATTTCAGTTATGGATTGTCCGGGTCTATATTAGAATACCGAACTTTCAAAATTTTGAGTCTTCTAATATCAAACCCTATGAATTGAAAACATTGAACATACAGAACAACAAATTTTTTCCTAGGGAAAAAATTTGTTGTTCCAAAACACATACACACAACACAAGCACACCAAACAAACAGCAAACCACACACATACACCTAAACTCTTACACCTAACCCTACACTAAACTATACATACACCACTAACTATCCACTTGCCTTAACCCAAACCCTAACCCTAAGGTCCGTCACTATCACAGTCACCTCACTCATGCCCTAACCCTAACTCACCTACCCCGCCCTAACCCTCATGTCCAAACAATCGCACACTTACCTGACTCACGCCCCTAACCCTAACTCACCTAACTTGCCCTAACCCTCAAGTCCTCACAGTCGCACACTTACCTGAACCCGACCCATAACTTTCCACCACAAAGCTGAAAATACCGAAGCAACAGAAACGGACAACCGAATTCTTTCCCTAGGAAAGAATTTGGTTTTCTGTTTCTTCGATATTTTCAGCTGAAAATGAGTCGATATTAGAACACTCGAAATTTTGAAAGTTCGGTGTTCTAATATAGACCCGATTGTCCATTAGAGTTATAGTAACATTTCTTTTAAGAGTACAGAACTTGAATTACAGTTGCTGAAATGCATACACAGTTCTTGTCCCCCGATAGCACTACCAATGTTCCCTTCCTACAACAGTAAACAGTGTGCAGTGATCCCTTTCAAACAAAATCAGTGTGTCTTATAGCAGGATTCGATGCTTGTACCTAGTTAGGTCATTAGCTGAAAGAGAATATGTAACTTTAGTCGCCATTTCTGTCATTTCCATGCTTCAGGAATAATCCAGTCTGCTTTTCATTCAAAATATCATAACTCTCTTCAGGGTATTCATCAGCTATCTTGTAGTAGGATTTCTTTCTCCATCCACTTTCACCCTAGTTCCTTTCCCGTTCTGACCTGATAGAGCAGGTTTCCCTTACACTTTAGAATGCTTACCTTCTGTACTTGCAGTTTCAGACTGACTCTAAGCTTGATTTAGTTTTGTCTTTCAAGTTCAGACATTTTGCTCTTTTCACTGCTTTTCAAAGACAGTCTCCTCCTTTTGACTTATCTGTAGTGCTGCGAACTCTTTCTGTAAATCATTCATCCTGTCAACGTCTTTCTTTCATTTTTTATTCTCACTCTTTAGAGAATCTAGACTTTGTTGATACTGAGACACAGTTGCATTATTTATTATGGACATTTCAAATCTTTTATTTTGTTTTACTGTTCCAACTAGTTCAGGTAGTTTGGAGAGCTTTTGGACAAAATAGCATTTTCTTGGTCTGTTTAACTTGGGCATTTTTCAGCTAGTCAAAGTCAGTCACAAACACTTGGTGACTTTCTTGAAAACCACACAAAACTCTTTCTGCCCCAGACAGCTTATTTTTATGGCTATTCTTGATTTTCAACAAACATTCACTGTAGTTTTATTATCTATTCTCTGTAGTTAGCAATATCACTGGCTGAACTTGGCTAGGCTTGTAAGGGTCCTTGGGCCATTAGCCTAGTAACTCGCTTTGATCCTATCATCCTATGATGTGGCTTTTGCTATTCTCCAGTTTTGTGTAATAGCTTCTGCAACTTTTGTACTTCCTTCATCTCCTTTAAAAAGGTCAGACTCTTTTGAAACCCTGCCTGTTGCAACATCACATCGTCAAGATTTGTTTTTATTCTGTGAACTGTTAACTGTGAACACTGTTATTTTTTTAGCTATTTGTACAAGAAGCAGAGTTCAGTTTTAATTTCACAGGAATTCTGTGCAATCACACTGCAAGATTTGCTGTCTTTTGGCACAGGATAAATTCATTTACAAAAATATGACTCCTGTTTCACTTATGTAAAACAGTATGCCAGATTCATAAAGGTTACCACAAAATGGACACACTATGTGTGCACTTTATGAATTCAATGAAAGTCTTTACCACAATGCCTGAACTGTCTATTTACTCAGAAAGCTTACTCTAAGTGGACACATACTGTACACCTTATGGTAACCTTCATAAATCCAGCCTAGTACCTTCCAGTTTATATTATACTATACTATACTCTGACCGGCAGCGATTAATGCTTCTAGCAGTTTAAGATTTAGTTTTGAACACATTTAGCAGATATGAATTCACTTTTTTAACCTTAGAGTGAGAAACCTCCTATTGGCTGGGTTTACTTCTCTTACAACTCAAATAAGTTTTGTGTTCCTGCAGTACTTATCAATACATCTTGTTCATGAAGGCACCTTAGTAAATTGAATATGCACTTTTTTATTTTCAATGTTAAAAGGTATAGCTTTGTTTGACAATGCTTAAGCAATTCCAAACTAAACTATTTATAGCAATTCAAGTGTTTTGTCTGAATATAGTTGTTTCATGCTGATATTTTTAACATTTGTTTCCGACTCCCTTTCAGTTTCTTGTGCATCATTTTGGTGATTGTTACTGCATTATTTCTTTAGGCACGCAATGGCAAGCTAACAAATTCACTTTCTTATCAGATTTTTTTTTCATCAGAGCTTTGTTTCATTGGGGTACACAACTGTAACACTGCTACATTTTGAATCCACAAACACAGTATTTTTACAAGCTCCATTGCTCATTAGTGTTTACTGCACTACATGATTACCAAGCCCAGCCAAGTCTGTGGTAAAGTTTCACTCTCGCTCGCTCTCTCTCTCAAGGTGATTCTCCTACTCCCATTTCAATACCTTTCATAAATTAGTAGCACTTTCCATATATTATTATTGTGGTCGCCTAGTAGAAACCACTTTTTTTACAAAAATTCTTTACCAGATATAGTACATTTCATTATTAGCTCAAATATAATATGTGACTTTATATTTTCCATAATTTCTATGGTTCATGCACAATCCAATCTGTTTTTCACTCAAAATACTCTCCTTCTTAGTAATAATTAATAATAATAATAATAATAATAATAATAATAATAATAATAATAATAATAATTGTTTTTTTCAGACTTGTTCAGCAAAAAAAAAAAAAAAACAACATAACTTTCACTAATAACATCATTTTAACTTTTACAATATCTGGAATGCAGATCACTCAGTCCTTATAAATCTGGACAAAGAATTCATCTATTTTCTTATGGTGAGATTTCCTTCTCATTCCAGTTTTAAACTCACAATGTTCTTTTCCAGGTTAGAATCTCAGAGAGTGGACTTCTCTTCCAGGCTAGGTGTATTGTCTTTTGTTTCTAGTTTGAACTCAAACAGAGTGGACTCCCCTTAAGCTCTAGGCCTCTTTCACTGTGTATGTCACACCTCTGTTAAAACTGAAAACTGTCTCCAGCTATCATCTCATGATGGCCCTCTCCTCACACACTGCTTAAAATACCCCACACTACCAATGCAATGAGCTGTCTTAGCGCTCTCTCTCTCTCTTTCTCTCTCTATGTTGGCGTTTCAGTGCAGGGTTATCTGTGGTCACCATACTGACTCTACATGTCTCCAGTGTCTTAGAACTTTCCACCTTTCTCTGAAGTTCCCTAAGTTAATATTTAAACTAAAAATATTAAAATATACTGAGCACTTACTGTTGAATTTTTCGCAATGCTCTTTTATCTTATTTTTATTTTATCTTTTATCCTTTGTTGACTGGGTTAGTCCCAGTAGACTAGTGACCTCTTTGTAGGAGAGACCTGAGGTGGTGTTTACACTGCTAGGGGATATTTGGCCAGGGCATCAGGCAACCTTTGTGTTGGGCTTCTCGGTCTATAACCCCAACATCATAATCCAGTAGCTCACTGCCACCTGTGACACCCTAGGTAGCCACTACCCAAATTGTCTGTGAAGCATGCCTTTCCTCTTTATATCCCTGGGCGGGTTCCTTGGTGTAGCAGCCACCCAGATGTACAGGTGCAAATGTCTGTCTGAGTTTTCATTGGATTACCCACTGTCCATTGCATACAATACCAATGGCATTTCTTTATTCCTATATCTGCCCAAACATGCAGTGTAGAGCATATCTATGACAATCCACAGTTTGAAATGGATAACCTATTGTCTTCAGCAGTAACCAGCTATGTCTTTTTTTTTCCATACGTATCATGTCCTCAAGCAGGGACAGATGAAGGATGCTGGCCAGCTTCAGCACAGGTGAGAACAATGTTTTGCTTCAGGCATTTAGGATCCATGGGCACTGCTTATTATGGTGAGGGCAGTGCTCACTAGCTGCTGTGGAATCATGTCTGGGAGACACTGGTCCACAGTATTAATGCTGATCTTGGACAGACTCACACAATAAAGGCATATTGGAGGTGTGGCATTGATATGGCTGGGTGGGCCTCCAAGAAGATATGCAGCATAGCAACAGAGAGCTTGATCACTAGACTAGGCTACCTCCAACTGCAAGCTTAAATGACCAGATGTTTCTAGTGACCCTGCATGGAGGTCAAGGTATTTATACCAGAAGTAGCCACAACTTTAGGAGTGTTTAAAACTCACATGTCTCAGATGGAGAATCACCAGGTTAGTTACCACACTTACTGTGTATACAGTAGCAGTGCATATATATGGTAAGGTCAGGCACCATATAACATTGCATATATTTCCCACATATTTGTCCAAAGTGGAGGCACAAAAAATGGCAGCAGATGTATGAGATGGTTCCATATCTGTATGTTTGATAGTACTCTTTGCATGCACAACTCAGAACCTCACATGTAGCACCAATACTCATATTCACTCTGTTCTGTCTTTTGGATTCACAAGATGGAGCACTGCTGTGGTGACACCCGCACAGACTGAATCAGGACAACAGGCTGATATCAGCAACTATGCAGGGTCTGATGTTGATGTAAAAACACAAATGGAATCACACTCAGATGACACACAGGCACTGTTTCTCTCCTGAGAAGATATCCACCCATTTTCAAGGCTTAGTTATGGCTTCACCCACACCTGAGGTACAGGCTGTACATTACTGATCCTCACCATGCCTACAGAGGGGTATTTCTGTGACTAAAATCACCAACATTTCTCTGTGGTGGCACAAACAGAGAAGCACACCACATCTAATGTGAATATATTGACCATATGATAGCCTAGCAGGGATTCCTCCACCATTACATCTCACAGCTGGACTCAATATGTTGGTAGCACTAGGGGAATCAGCAGGTATGCAGGGTCATCATCCAGGCAAAGCCTGTTGCTATCCATGCCAATGTGGAGATGATTGGTGTATTGGTGTGATGAGTGGTTTCTGTGAGGATGACACCCAGCACTGCCAGTATCTTGGTGAGGCCACTGATTCCACTGATTCCAGGTATTTTCCCATGCTACATCTCTTGAGGACATGGTAGCACATGTTGCTGCCATATCCACCTCCATGCAGAGGCTAGCAAGTGCCACTGTCACTGCCCTGTTTATCATTGCTGTCCATAGCTGGGGTAGGTATGTACATGAGAAGATTCCACTGATAGCCCATCACAGGATAAACACTTTACTCCTGCAGAACAAGGAGCCCTTCAGTCTGCTACCTGAAGAGGTAACCATTGACCTCGAGAGCCAGGACATCTCACTATTAAACCCAATACAGCATCCATTCAAACAATAGCTTTACCTCCCTTTTATGGTGGGTTTTTAGTTCCATCACATCATGATGATTCAGTGTCCTCCAGATTATGGTTCGGTAGTAACAACTCTTCCAGTAATGTTTATGCAGTTTTTCCCCTTTCCTGTCATTATGTGACACTGTAAATAACAAAGAGTGCTCCTTGTCACAATAACCCCCTTTCTACCTCCTGTCCCCTACTACTAGCCCTACCTGTCAATGGAAGTCATTGTCTATTACACACAGGGACTCTTAAATAGGACAATGTCCCAGCCTCCAGTGACATAACCTCATGCCCAGTCTGTGTAGTCAGGCATGTGTAATTGTATCTGTTTGTACCTGTGCAAATGATGTTGACTGTGACAAACTTTACCATTTCTCAGGTCTGGTGTATATGGAGATGTCTGATGTGCAACATGACTGTACTGTGTAGTGCCCTGCACAACCTTTAACTAACACTGTATCTAGCATGTTCATTCTGTGTGGCACTGTACTGTCTTTGTGTGCTTGCAATGTGGTTACAGAGCTGGACTAGTGCCAATGCTTCACAATTGCTGCTGTGTATTGTGCCTGTTACTGTCTGTAGGGTTGTAGTACAACTGCTGCTTCTTGTCATCTCCTGGCCTTCCTGCCACTGCTGGATGCTTTTGGTATATTCGCTGTGACAGGGGTTGTATTGTGGGTCTGAAGCTTCCCTGGATGGCTAGATGTATGGTCTGTCCACTCACTAGCAATATTACTATGCAACATGCTACAAGCATCTTGCAGGCTGTGGCAGGTGTGCACTGCAGTGAAACACTCCAGGTGCATTCAGCAGGCCATGTATATGCTTAATGATGTTTCTGATTTGTACATAGGTGTTACACTGTAGTTCATCCATTTTTTAGAGGTTCCGGATGGGTGCTATTAACCAGGATGCCAGTGAGTAGGCAGCATCACCTGAACTACACTGTGAATATGTGGGATGATATAACATTTTTATGTACTATCTTTGGCTCTGTATATATTTGATTAGCACAGTAATTGCACTTACAAAGTATGTGTCCCTGTGGAATTTCACTATGTAGGAAGTGCCAGTATAGATGACTTGTATGCCACAGGTGGGAATTATGGCCACTACCAATGTATTATGCAGATATGTTGGTTGTCAAACCCTGTGCATTGTACTCTACTCTACTTGGCAGTAGATGCAATGACATAAAGGTCAGGTGATGTCGTAGAATCCACTCATGGTGGTGTCTCCCTCCTTAGTTTGCTGAAGGAAAGAAATGCTCATCCACATACAGAAGCAGTGAATCGAGGAACATACCGAATATTCTGCAGGCCAATAACTGTGATATGCCTGGTGTATCCCTATTTGTCTCTGCAAGGTCCCTGTATCTAGTACAGTAAGTG
Source organism: Protopterus annectens (assembly GCF_019279795.1). Taxonomy (NCBI): domain Eukaryota; kingdom Metazoa; phylum Chordata; order Ceratodontiformes; family Protopteridae; genus Protopterus; species Protopterus annectens. Next base: position 1,255,421,474 of record NC_056727.1, read on the forward strand.
CTAAATACATCTTGGTGTCCACTGGCATTAAAGTTCATGCAATCCTACAGATTCAGTTCAAGGGCAATATTTGTCAGCCAGTGCCAATTAATATCCTTAGCCACTTGAAAACTGTAAATCAGGTGCCATTAAGGTAGCTGGTGGTAAAGGATACCGTGTTGGTATTATAGTTTTCATACACACTGCCTGCTGCCATGTTGTGCTACTTGCAGAAGGATAGTGATGTTTATAGACACTACATTCTTCTGCTGCTGTTACTTCTATTTCTGTTTGTTTCTTGCAGTGCCACACAATCCCATATGCTTTTTGTCCTTCACTGACATCCAGCACGCAGCATTCCTACTGCTCCTTGTATCTATGAATTATAATTTGCTTCTAGGGCACTCATTTGCATGGCATTAAACACTCAGACTTATTCCTTCATTTGAAAACCAGCTCATTTTTTCAGTTCTCGGTAGTGTGATGAGGTAGTATGAATCACAATGCAACTTCTTATTTTCACTTCCCACATAACATCATGCTGTACACTATTTAGGTTGTCTAGGAATACCCGACATTAGCAGATGTTAGATTTTTTTTTGCCCCCATTCCTTCAGATGCATTATCTACTTGTTTATGAAAGCTTGTTTTTTATAACACATTTTTCATATTACTTTAGGCATAGCCTTTGAGATTCATGGCTATTTATTTTTATCTGTTTCTTCAGTGTTTTTGTAGTTATCTCATACATAATTGCATTTCTGTGATAAGTTATCAAATAGACCTTTGACCTCTATATCTAATCTGTCAATTATAATTTTTTAATTATATATTTTTTATATTTAAGTATGTTTAAAAATGGTTTCTAGAATTTTCCACACAGCATTCCAAAGAAATGGGCCCTAACACTGAAACTGCTACACCCAGCAATTATATTGTCTTACATGCTCTGAGAGACACAAAAATCATGAAGTACCAGCTTCTGAAAACAGAAATGAAAGCAATCGGGAAGAAAGATGCCCAGACAGTTCCATTAGTAGTAGAAGCAACATGGTTGCTAGAAAGGAATTTACAGTTGCACTTCAATATGCTACCATTACATTTAATTTAATATAAATTACAGAAAGAGGCAATTCTGGAATCATTGCTGACAATGAGAGGAGCACACTTGAAAACATCAAAGACTGAAGAAATACAGATCTCCTGGAAATTTGAATATAACCTGATGCAGCAATGGGGTCCATTCCCATTGCGGTATTAGAAATATTTGGAGAAATTAAAAATAAACCAAATAGCAGAACCTGCAGGTACAGCAGTGCAGGGCAAAACCATGAACCATTCAAAAAATTATAGCCAGCACATTGAGGGTAAGATAAACCAATGTGATCTTTTATTAAATAAATAAAAGCAAGACAAATCAGTTTCGGCTGCTAAACCAAAGCCTTCTTCAGTGTTTTTAAAGAGAAATTAAAAATAGAGAGAGGACATTCCAACAAATCAAATTTAAATGAATAAACAAGCAAACAAACACACACACATGCAACATCTCTCTTTTATACATATATATATATATATATATATATATATATATATGGGTCTACCTAGACCCATCGAAATTACGCTTTATCGAATCTTAGATAACCGAGTCCACTTAAGCAAAAGTGCATTTACACAAAAATGCACTTTCATGAATAACACTACATCGAGCCACAACAGAAAACACACACATACAAAAAAAAATGCAACAAACACATTTATGCATGGGGCAAGCCCCCCATGCACCCCCCACCCCCCACTACTTATATATACTAACTCCGAGATCGCATTATAGTGAGGAAAAGGGAATATTCCCTTATCCTCACTGTACCTTGATCTACAACAACTCTTCAGTGCAGTGTTATTCATGAAAGTGCATTTTCGTGTAAACTCACTTTCACTAAAGTGCAATTTCGATGGATCGAAGTAGACCCATATATATATATATATATATATATATATATATATACACACACACACACACACACACACACACACACACACACACACACACACACACACACACACATATGATTGTATCATCAAAAACAAACACAGTTAACAATGACAAGCAAAACAACAAAGACAAACCCTGGATCAAATAACAGAGAGCATGTACAATACCAAAAAAAAAAAAAGTCAAAGATCAAACTAACTCAAACAAGGGAGAAATGTTCCTTAAAATTTATAAATTTAAACTGCTGCTTGGGTACACATACAACCACCATACCTCTCAACCTTGTAGTGCAAGAAATCTGGACAAAGCCCAACAAAATATGGGGACAACAGCCCAAAAATAGGGACATATTTTAAATATTGCTCTTATAAACTTAGAAAGTTTTTAGAGTAACAGGGTTTGTTTTAACATACATTTTCTGAAGGGTTTTAGGTCTGAAACTCAAATGTGTGTCCGTATTTAGTGACGTCAATCATCAGATTATCCCAGTGATTTGCCAGATAAACATAAATTTTATGAGGAGCAAACCAAAAATATGAGCCACAAATCTGGACATTCTGCTAAAATCTGGACAGTTGAGAGGTATGACAACCACATTAGCAATGACCCTCCCCCACACAAAAAAAAAAAAGAAAAAAAAAAGAAGTTGACATGTTCCAAACAAAAATGCACAACAGTAACATTCCACCCATAACACTAGAATACCCACCCAAACTCAAAACTTGTACAACCCCACCACTGCAACTACATTAAAAATCGGGCCTTTTTGCCATTTACACAAACTGCTTTTCAATATAATTTCCCTTTGCTGAATTTCATCACACCAAAAACTTGTTCAGTCTTCTGTGCATTCACATAAATCAACTACAGCTATATCTATATCTATATATATCTGTATCTGTATCTATGAGCTATCTAGCTCTCTCTCTCTCTCTCTCTCTATATATATATATATCTAAGGATGAAACTGCAGGAAATAAACTTCCAAGATCACCTGTAGAACAGTACTGGAGAGTGTCTGGCAGGTACACTTGCTGTTACTGCCAGTGGTGAAGTAGAATATAATTAGGCACATGGGGAACAACAGATTTGTAATCTTGTTTTTTACCTGCATCTCCTTTGTAACAGTATTAGTATATAGAACACATAAAATCAAGCAATATGATTGTAATCACCCTTAAAAGTAATGAGCATTTATTTCAGTCCATGCTATTCTGGATGTTCATAATATTGATCACTGCTGCAGTAGCTTTAGCCTTAGTTATATGAGTTTAATCCTGCCAATGATATAACAGCCAGCCAGCTTCCAGAGCTTCAAGGCACAAACTGTCAGGCAGCTCAAGCTGAGCTGACTAAAAGACAAATTTGGGCACCAAGCCCTTCAGTGCTTTACTACTGCTGAAGAGTCTGGCTTTAAAGGATCGACTGTCAGCTTTATGCTGTCCCTTTGCTGCTCTGATAAGATCCTTTTGGGGAAAAAATTCCATTTTCTAAATATTGTTTGTATTTTTTCATTTCCTCTTCAGGAAAGTTATTTTAATGCTAGGAATTTTGTGCTTTAATGGGTTGTCTGGAGACTGCATCCTACTTTTAAATGGGAGTTATTTTTTCCCAGTCAGTTTAAAAGTTGTGTAAAGTAAATTAAAGCCGTTTTTTCTATGCAGAAGTTGTGTTTACTTTACTTTTTTGGGGGGGTGGAAAAGTGTTTTAAAATGCTTTTTAATGTGTTTTGCTATTAAAAAGGGACTTTTAAAGACTTGTATTTTTTACCCACATTGTTACTTGTCTTTGCTGAGAAATAAGCACCAGATACAGCTTGACTATTGAGCAAACTATCAGTCTTATGGTCAGTCTTTCTTCCAGTGACAAAAAGAAAAACTTAAGCGGATAGCCTTTTCCACCACAGGCAGGTTAGCAATTTGCCTCAGCTACAGGTGGGTGACTGTTGTTGGTATTTGTTGTACCTCAGATCACTCATTTTTTACCCTAGAACCATCTGGTGTAGCACACACAACCACTATGGACCAGGGTTAGCCACATCCTCTGCAGCTTTTGGGGTCCCCCCAGTAGGCAAGGGAGAATCACTTTTGTTGGTCTTGGGAGACAGAACAGGGAAGGCTTCATGGTTATGTCAGAATGCCGTGTCCATCCCTGGGGAAGCTGCTGCTGCCATTTGTAACATAGTTGGCCTACTTTTGCTGTAAAAATACAAAAAACTTAGCAGGTGTCTACTGTTCCTCAAATTTCCTTAGACAGGAGTAGTTTACTGGGTCTGGCCCAGGGTTTAACTCAGACTATTGAGCCTTCTTGTAAAATAGATTCTGGTAAAAGAAAGAGGGATAGCTTTTTTCCTGAAGAGATTTGAAATTCTGAATCTGAACAGGAAAATGAAGGAACAGATAAAGGGTTTACTTCTCAGATTTCTGAATCAGACTCAGAGAGGAGAGCTCAGTTTCTGATTTTCCCTATAGCAGGTTATCTTTCTCTGAGACTGTTGCTGGAATGTGCCAGTGTTTTCAGTAGGAGAACACTGAGGTTTCTCAGTCCCTCAGGAAATACTATGAGCTGTTACAGAAGGAGTTTCCAGAACCTACACCCATTCCTCCTGTTCTGTATGATTTAGAGGATGTGTGTGTATTACTGCCTGCAGTTTTGCTATTAGCTAGCCAGCCACCCCTAAAGTAGCAGATAAGATGTATAAAGTTCCTCAGTCTTTTAAGTTTTCCTACTGTTTTTCCCAAACCTGACCCAGCAGCTATAGCTTTAGTTATGCCTACTGCTGTAAACACTTAGTTAATGCTAATCCTACTACTGCTTTGGATAAAACAAAGTGTATACTTTTGCAACTTTGATTTCAGAATTTTGAATTGTCAGGGTCATATATTAAAATTTGCCCTGTTGAATTGTGAAAGTATGAATAATGTTTTATCTGCAGTTTCTACTTGTGCTAAATAATTTACTTTCTTCTATTGCATAGGTCACTACTCTTTGTTTGCAGTGTGTATATGACTGTTGAGATTTCTTTCAGGACTATGACCACTGGTAGTGCTTTGTGGATGTTTGTATAGCTGTATTCTCAGAACCTCCCAGATGATGTTGAAATGAGATTTTATATTCCCCTTTGGACAGAGATTTAGTTTTTGGCCTCTTTGCTGTACAGGTGATCCAAGGCTTTTCAGCCCTCCTTTTCCAGATTTTCTAAGGGATTCTCTAACTCTTCATCCAGTTTTTTTTTTTTTTTTCAAAATGCAGAATAAACATTCTCAATAATATACAAGTAAACAGACGTTTAAGAAGAAATGGCAAGGGGTTCCAAATAGAAGCCTTTAATCTCCTAAAACCAAGGATAGTCCAACAAGTCTGAATGACTGTTCAAGAGACCTTGTGACCCCCCCCCCCCCCACACACACACACACTCTGGCATTTTTATTTCTTCCAGAAAGGCTGAATCTCCATTTTTCTATTTCGCAACAGATAGTTTCAGGCAAATAGTTTCTGAAGATCAGTTTTCAGGTTACAGATGGCAATGGGAGGAAATTCCTCTTTACATAGGGTCATTCATCATCCACCAGATCTTTCCCTTGATTCCACTGGAACTTCATCTCAAGGAGTGATCAAATCAATTCCTTCTTCCCAGGTGGGGAAGGGTTTTTATTCAAGGTTGCTCTTAGTGCCAAATAAAGAAAATGCTATAAGATCAGTTCTGGATCTTTCTTTAAAAATCTTGTTTGTGATAATGCCCAAATTCAAAATGATATCACTTCACAACCTAGTAACATTAGACTTAAAATATGCTTATCATCACATCTCTTTTCATTCAGAATTCAGACTTTCTTAAGGATCCCACCATCAGTTCCCTGCCTTACCCTTTGAAAGATCCATTGCACCAAGAGTGTTCACAGTGTGTCCAGCTGCAGTTATAGCTCATTGAACACTACAGGGTATCCACATTTTTCCAGACCTAGATGACTTCCTTATCTTTGCAGAGTTTCCTTCAAACTATCAGGAATCTGTCTTTCTCTCTCTTGGGAGACCGATCTCTTACACAAGTTAGAATTCAAAGAGAAAATTCGAAACACTTTCTTGACTCCTTCAAACAGGATGATGTTCTTGGGATATCAACTAGACACCTCAGCTCAAAGAGTTTTTCTTCCACTGAGAAAAAAATAAATCTATATCTAAATCTATTTGTAAGGTTTTCCATTCAAACTTTGGTCAATGCAAGGAAATACCTCAGGATTTTGGGTCTTATGGCTTCTACAATATTCATGAATAGTGATACTCCACATGAAAAAAGATACAGTGGTATCTGAAGTCTGTTTGGTCTCAGCACCATCACCCTTTGTCTTTTCAAATCCCAGTGCTGGGGTTTGTTAGAAGAGAAATAATTTGGTGGAGACAATAGATTTCCTTAAATCCAGGTCTCTCTTTTGCTGTTCCAAAGTAAACAGCCACCACAGACACCTTGGACTTTGCTTGGGGAGCGGTTTTAGGAGGGATAAAAGTGTAGGGTGTGTGGGATACCAAGGACAGAAACAAGCACATAAATATCAAAGATATGCTTGTGCTGATCAAGGCAGTCAACTCTCTGAATCATCTTTGGTCCCTGGGACCTCTTTATGTTGTTACAGACAATACCATAGTCATATATTACATGAACAAGCAAAGGGCACCAGGTCATACCACCTTTGCAGACTAACAATTTTAGCTTGGATTATAGCTTCACAGCACTGTTTCAATCTTCAGACACACTATATTCCATCAGAGCAAAATTGTGTGACAGACAAGTGGAGTACGATCAAAGCAGACGCTAACAAATGGAAACAAGATAAGAGGGTAGTCTAGATTTGATCTGTCTCTGAGGAATTCCTCATGTAGACTTCTTTGCCTCCTCTCAGCTGGCAAGATTCTGTTCCAGGACTTAATGCAAGAAGGCCTGGAAGACAGATGCCTTTTCTTTTTCTCAGACAAGTATATTTCTGTATGCTTTCCCACTCTTTCCACTAATATCCAGGGTACTTCTGAAGATTCAGAAGGATTCCCCCAAGATCATTGTGATGACTCCTTTCTGGCCTAGGCAGCTGTAGTTCTCCCTTCTTTTAGAAATGGCCAAGGGCAATCACAGGCTTTCTCACAGATTGGATCTACTCACACAAGAAGAGGGTGTTTGATACACTCTGACATCTTCAACTTCAATTGACTACTTGGATGATAGGGTATTAATTCCTTTCAAACACATGTTTAATGAGGACATGCAAGCAGGTACTAATGGATACCAGAAAGTCTGCTACTAGAAAAGTTTATATTTTTAGTAAATCAAAAAGGTTTTCTGTTTGGTGCCAACAAGATGATCAGCACCCATTCAGTGCTAGTTGTTTTCTGGTCTTACAATATTTGTGTGAGTTACTATCCTCTGGCCTTTTGTATTCCTCTGTCAATGTTCATTTATCAGCCTGTCCGCCCATGAATCATCCCCTTTAAATGTATTTTCATGTTAAAATATTTTTGAAAGGGTTTTTGCACAAGATGCCTCCAAGTAAACCTGTGGCCCCTTCTTGGGATCTTAATTTTGTTTTAGAGAAGCTAACACTTGCTTCATTTGAACCAGCCAACCTGGTTGACTTGAGGTTTCTAACATGGAAAACAGTTTTACTAATTGCTCTGACCTCTCAAGAAACTCAAGATACTCAAGAAAAGTATCTGAGTTACAAGTTCTTATGGTGAGTCAACTCTATCTCATTTTTCACAAGTACATGGTTTCTTCGAGAACTAATCTTTCTTTTATGCCTAAGTGGCATCTGAATTTACTTTAAGCCAAACTGTCCATCTCACTGTCTTCTTTCCTGAACCTAAAAAAGAGGGAGAAAAGGACAACCCATAGCTTGAATGTCCACAGACAACTCAGGTTCTAGCCTGACAGAACTAAGTCTTTCAGATCTTCTGAGCAATTGTTCATTTCTTGTGAAGATAAGGACAATAGCTGACCTTTGTCATAATAGACTGTATCCAAATTGTTGTCTAAGCCTATTACCTTTTGTTATACTTGCCACAGCAAAACTATTCCAGGCAGGGTCAAGGCCCACTCTACCAGGGCCGTGGCTTCATCTATGGCTTTTTGGAAATAGCTGGATTCTAGAAGCTGCTACTTAGTTCTCTGTGCATACTTCTACAAAGTTCTATTAGCTTGATTACTTCTCTTGGTCCAGGTCGGGCTTTGCTAGGACCACTGTCCAGGGGCTCATGGACTCTTCTCTTTCCACCTCCCAAATGTACTAAGCTAGGATAATCTACCCATATAGCTAATGCTACTGCAGCAGTGATCAATATGATGAACTTGGCACAGTTGTGTAAGTAAACTTAGCTTAACAAAAGATGTTTGAAAGATCACTGATACAGTAGCCACTTCCTCTATTGCCCTTGTTTGTTTGTGTGTTTTTATGGTGTGGACATTTATTGTTTGTTGTTCCTAGCAATGTCCTTTAAGGGCTCAGTCTCCCTCTCTCTGCTAGCAGGAAACTTCGAAGGGCTTCGCACCCAGACCTGGCTTTTAGTTAGCTCAGCTCAAGCTGCTTGACAGTTTGTGGTGTGTGGAAGCTGCTCTGAAGCTTTGTAAGTAGGCCAGCTGTTGTATCTTTGGCAGGATACAACTCGTATAGCTAAGGCTACTGCAGCGGTGATCATTCAAACATTTACTGTTATGATAAGGTTACATACACAGCTGCACTTTCTTGGCAGTTCCACTGTGCACCTGAGAACATGTGGGAAAGACCTTCATTCAGAGCAGCTAGTCTGTCCCTCTTCTTACTTTCCTGTTCTTTCCAGAATGGATACAACATGAGGCCCTTACAACATTACATATGGATGACATTTATTTTTTATTTGTTTATTTTAATACTTTAATACCTTACTCTGGCTCAAAAGATCCCCTTGACGCAACTCTGCTGTTCTGAATAGAAAGCCATTTGCAAATTGCCCAGCTTTACATGTTAAATAGAATATGAGCATGTGTGAACAGTCAATCATTGCTATCAAAGACATTGATTAATAACATAGTGAACAATCAATGCAAACACAAAAGAGAGTCATCTTCTGTAAAAATAACCAGTAATAAATGCTTACAATATTAGCTTGATTGGCAAGTGGCATACTGCAAGGTAATATGGGTTTGGAATATGAATTGTTGCAGATACCTTGTTTTTGCAGTCTTCAAAATAACCTATGTTAGTATATATATCTGAAAATATAATTGTTTCTTATTTTAAAACATTGTTTACTCCATTACAAAAATCCATATGCTATTATTCACCAGAGACACACTCCCATATTCTTATGCAATTTGTAACTTCAAAAAATAACAAAATGGTTATGCTCTTCATATCGCACCATGCATAGCAATAATTTGGATAGTGTCTAAAACTGAAAAAGCTGTTGGGAAATAAAATATATAAATACAGTTCTTTTAATTAGAAAGGTATGCTTATCAAGAACCGTGCATGTATATCTGTGGAGACAGTAGTCACAAGTATATTTTTATACAAGTCAATAAAAATTATGTTTATTTCAACAAAAAATATATACCAGCAAAGGCCAAATAAAGTTATTATAGTTTTATTTTTTAATGAATGCTGGCATTTGCTTTATATGAAGAATAAAGCAGTTTGAATTTGAACATTTATCAGTTTTTCCTTGGAGGAAATCATTTTCAGGCTATAGCTATATTACAATGCTACCTAAAACTTGAACTGATCTGAAACTGTGAGTATCTGTAACACTTCCTGCAGTGATATCTTACTTCTGTGTTATCACTCAGCAGAAAGGATGTGATCTGAACAGGGTGAAGAGTAATGGTTATACACAAGAAGGTGATGTTATCGCTGGAGGGATTTTTCCAGTCCTACCAACAAGAACATCTATTATTTCATTCAAGGAACAACTCAAGCCTTCTTACTGTGAAAGGTAAGATATTTTTTAAAACATGGATAACTACCATATATCTTAGCCAAAATATCAGTTTATTTAGTGATTACTTTCAACAATATTTTAATCATCTAATGATCATACCTTTAAAACTGTCTAATTTTTCTATATACAGATTTTTGACATATTTGTGGTCTGCGCCTCATAAAATGCATGGTTTTCTGACAAATCATTTAGTACTTAAGTGACTGAATAATAATAGATATTTGAATTTTAGGAACGATATTTAAATAAAAAAGCTGTTATTCTAACAACTTTCTAAGTTTATGAGTGATATTTAAAACCTGTCCTTGATTATTGACCCTTCTCCACCATTATTTTTGGTTTTGTTCATAATTCTTTTGCTAAAATGTTGGGGAGGGGGTGCTACTCATCAATCTAGTATTCTTCTTATTTTTAGTTTATATGTACAATATATTTTATGGTTTGCCAATTTACTTTTCTTGAGATACTTCTGAAAAGTTATTTAGTTTCCTATTGTGATTTTCTCAAATTCTAGTAATAAACTGTTTATGCTTTCTGATGTTGTTGATATATCACTATGACAGAATTCTACTTTTGCTTAAAATTATTTAACATTGGATTAGATAATATAGGAAATGCAATGAAACCAGCTAGGAACATTGCTTCAATCTGCTTAATGATATGGCACAAGTTGAAATGAAAAGTATGTTTGAATTTTCCCTTAGAGCTCTTCTTTGAAAGGGTAGTTGCTCAAATGTGTGCAGAATAATGTTCAGTAGGAGAAGTGATGTTTAAGATAAGGCAGGAAATGAGCAATTTATGTAATGTTGGGCTGATGATATTTTTAAAGAAAGAAAACGTGACATATAATATATGTAAATGGAAAAATGTTAATGTTTTTTCTATTAATGTATGTTTGCCTATGTCTTAACTGATAATTTAATAAAGTATTTTTTAAAGGGAACTGCTCCTTTTATAACTAAATAATTAAGAAATAAAACAGCAGAGCATCTATTTTTAAAAGTATATGATTGTTTTAGTAAGAAAATGTTATGTTTGCATAAAATAGCACATATGGAACACATTTGAAATTTTCAAAGTACTTTACATTTTTAGACAGACAATTAATTACACAATAAACAAAAGCAGTACTCTCTGTATCTCAGTATATATCTATATATATATCTATATATATATATATATATATATATATATATATATATATATATATATATATATATGTCTGTGTGTGTGTGTGTGTGTGTGTGTATATATATTATATATGTTATATGTTATTAGTGCCAACATCCATAACAGTACCAGTCACAGCATCATTTGCAAATAACTTCAGCAGGTATTTGAACATTTTGTTAGGCTTTCTAACATTAATTTAAAAACGTGTTTTCTTTTCAGCATATTAAATATTAATCTATTTGTCACAAGACAGGTACTGTTCTGCATTGCAGCAGGACCAATTCAGTCTGTACACACACATATATATCACATACATGTGCACGCATCAGTCTGTTAAATACATTTGTTTCTGTACACACATACATATCACAGACATTTGTATGCATCAGTCTGTATGAAATACATTTGTTTCTGTACACATATGTATACCACATACATGTGCACACATCAGTCTGTATGAAATACATTTGTTTCTGTACACATATGTATACGACATACATGTGCATATGTGGGTTCCTCTTCAAGGCACCCATATTCTGCAAAGACTGCATCACTAACGATGCTCATTGTAAAACAATAACATGTTTCAATGTTTTAGTCTGTCCAGTCAGGTTGATATGTCAGCGATGGAATTATCTGCAATTATTTATGATAGAGCTCTTAAAAAGATTTACAAGAGGAATAAAACTGAAGTGGTACAGAGTTTTAATTACTGAACAATTACAAAATTAAGAACATTACTTTAATAACTAAATGATTTTAGAATTAAAAATACTAGTTCCATTGCTACTGAGAATAGCCCCAGATGTTTGTTGAGAAGCATTAAGTCCTATCTAGCAAAGGACCTCCAATAACTACTCAACCTGAGCCTCTCCACTGGTTATGTACCCGAGCTGTGGAAAATTGCTGTTACGTCCACTTACATAAATGTGTTCCCTCTACTAATCCTGAGAATTACAGGCCTGTTAGTCTCATTAGTATTACTTGCAAGTCCATGGAATGTATTAGAGCTAAGCTAAGAAACAATGTATAAATGATGTCATATCCGTGGATGCACATCACTTCAGCTTTCTAAAAGGCACCTCATGCCTGCTTATCCTTGTTGAAAGGGTTACTGAGACCATGGACAAGGGGTGTACAGTCCAAACTACTTACATGGAACTTGCAGAGGCATCCTGCAGGGATCTGTCCTTGTCCTCTCCTCTTTGTTATATATTTCTGTGAAAAAGTTGATATCAAGGGACTATGGTTAACCAAGTTTGCTGATGATTGCAAACTGGAGGTGGTTATCAAATCCAGTTCTGATACTAAAAGTGTCCATCAAGGGGTGGACCAAAGAAATGTTTGTTGTATTAATCATGGGCCTACCCTTATCCTCCATGTAATGCAGCAGTGTTTATTTGGTAAATCTGTTATGAATACTGCTTATCATTATAAATAACATTCCACAAATTTAGGAAAATCTACAGGAACTTGGGTACATATGTTGTTAACAGAATCTCGTCCAGCCACCGTGTGTCTGTTGCAGTTAGAAAACTGTTTGGCCTTGCACAAGTTATCCTTCATTGTATCTCCTCAAAATCCAAAAAAGTTATAGTCTCACTTTATTCATCCTTTATTTGGCCCATCATTGAATATAATGCACTATTCAGCACGTGACACTTTTTCAGTTTTGAGTTCATCTGCATAGGCTTGGACAATAACTGAATTTCCTCTTTCCAAATCTGTCATATCATATACAGAATACTGACAAAATTGAAGTTACACCCCATCGGGGTATATGCTCTTTCCCTACTGTCAAGCGACCTTGGCATTGGCAGATAAAATTAACAGGGGATGTGGAAGGGTGCAGGGTGGCTTGGCCCCTGCAAAATTATTGACTTGAGATGTGGTTAGCTTTCATCAATATTTAGTGGTTAGGTATTTTTGACTGTGAATATTTTGTGTTTAAGTGTTTTGACTGTTGATATTTAGAACATTAGGTATTTTTGCTGTTGATATTTATGTTATTCAGACAACTGTCAAACACCTATCTATTTATATATATATATATATATATATATATATATATATATATATATATATGTGTGTGTGTGTGTATAAATAAATAAATTAAAAAAAAAAAAAAAAATATATATATATATATATATATATATATATATATATATATTCATCCACAACTGCTTTTTCCCATTTTTGCACCTAGCCCTGCCACAGTAGTTCTTCCACACCACACACTCGCATGCACAGTTTAGATTTCTTTGGAAGGTGGAATAAAACTGGAGCACCTGGAGAAAAGGCTCATGAACACTCCACACAGAAAGTACCCCATCTCACTGGGAGGTGATAACACTATCTGCTATGCCACTGTGCTGCTTTATATAAAGGTATATTAAAGAACCAAATACTAAAAGAAGCGATGTAAAAAAATATTTGAATGTTTTGCATTTTATCATGTACTAGATCCAAAGGAATACCTTTGCAGATCTCAACTTCAGTAAGTTGGAGATCAATATATTATCATGAAGTCCTTGTGGGTAGACCAGCATCTATGTTTAGCTGCCAAGTTACTTCACTGTACTCAGTACTGGTTTTCCCGGGACTGCCTCTGGTATTAACGTGAACATCATCCAACAGAATAAAAATAAAACCTGAGGTTTTACATACATATAAGGAAATTATTGTGTAGTGCATTTATTTCTTTTTTATTAGCAATGTCATGCATATGCTCATAAATTTGTCTTCTTAGTGTTCTTTCACTTTTTCCTGTGTAAAAAGAGATACATGACATACAGTTGGTCAGATACATAAGACCAGTAGTTTCCCAATTAAAATAGTTACTGGGCATATAGGTTTTGTTATGGGCAGCAATATAAGTTTACTGCCTTACAAAATATACTTGCATTAGTGAAGAGACACATTTGTATGTTCCTTGCAGTCTATTAATTGTGGTGATGCTTTCCATTCTTCTTTCAAACTTCTCTTTAATGTTTTTTCCTCCTTTGTATATTATAAGTGGTCAATCACCCAAATGTCCAGCTACTTCTGGGAAGTAGGAAAATAAGTTCCAGTTTTTATTCAAAATATTTTTATCCCTCTGGAGTCATTGCTGTATTTTAATGTCATTCCCCAGGATTTAATAAAATCTGTGCAGGCACAGTGTAGAGCGTACATGGAATGTTACCATATCTGTGTACACATTTCCCCCTTGGCAGCACACAATGCATATTAATGATGGCATGTTGCTGAGGGATATCCGAGGAACACAGTTATTGAATCAGTGCAGGGAGTGGTGTAGTCATAACCGTGTCCACAGAGGAGTAAGAGACTCCCTGCACTATGCTAGTGTTTTATTTTTATCTTAATTTTTTTTTTAAAAGCATGTTTGCACGGCGTGGAGCAGAATGCAGCAATGCTAAGCAGTGTCCACAGATAAGACAACAGACACCTGCCAGACATCCAAAAATAGAACAATACCAGTAACTGCATTAAAGTATATACACTAAAGTCTGTAGTACAATAAATGTGGAATTAGAGCTGCATTGCAATAAGTGAATAATACCAACTGTAGTCAATAAAACATGAAACAATACCAGTAACTGCATTAAAGTACATACAATAAAGTCTGTAGTGCAATAAATGTGGAATTAGAGCTGTATTGCAAGAAGTGAATAATATCAACTGTAGTGCAATAAAAACAAGAAACAATACCAGTAACTGTATTAAAGTATATACAATAAAGTCTGTAGTGCAATACATGTGGAATTAGAGCTGTATTGCAATAAATAAATAATGCCAACTGTTTTGCAATAAAACATGAAACAAGACCAAAACACCAAGGGAAATGGTGTACAGCAGGATTGTCTTGTTGTAACTACTGCAGTAGAGCTGTATGCATTCAGGCTGTAAGTTAAGGTGCTGCAGTCAGTATAACACTGTAATAGCTGTAGAATGCAAATCTAATGACTGCAAATTGTATTGTTTAACTCATAAAGTACTGTTCAAGGCTGTCTCTAGGCCAATATTGTTCACATAATGCTCTGTCATCCACAAACATCAGGCAATCAAGGTATATGGGTGAGGTACCCCACTCCATGAACTGATATTGTTTGTTGACTTCACAGATATTTCAACCCACTAACAATAAATTGTATACACCAACATTGTTTATAATGATTATATAGCATACCCACTATATGCATTTTGTTTGTTTTTGATGCATGTGTGTTCTACTGTCACTGCAGTCTAGTATAACACTGTAGTAGTACTGCCAGGTCATAGGTTGGTTCAAGCAATCGGTGGTGGCTTAGTAGCTCAGTTTGTTAAATGCTCTGTATGTAGTACATTTTGCCACACACAGACCAGGGTTCAAATCCAGTGCTATGCAGCACTAAATATTACAGTAGCAGTCACTTAATGCTCACAAATTCTCTCTACACAGGAACTACAGGTAAAGGGGTGAGGTAACCCATATTGTGAGTAGATAATTGTGTGTTTAAATTTCCCAGACTTAAAATCATTAGCAAGAATGTGAAAAATCAGCAATGTGCAGTCAAAAATAATATGTGTAATCCTGGTATGGCTATATGCCTGAAGTGTCTGTTAAAAGTTGCTGCAGTCGATTATTACATTCCATGCAGATGTTCTCTGCAGTCACTGCTATTGGGTTCTATTTCCATGCCTGCCAACCAAGGCATGACTGCTGTTTAGTGTCTGTACTGTACACATACATGTCTCTCAAGTGTCAAGATTTCACGTTGTGTAATTAGTAGTGTGCAATCCACCTGTTACAGGAATACCATAGCAATGAGTACCTAGATTGCAAAGTATCACCATTTCACCCCACATAACACCTTGGTAGTTTTATAGGTGCACCTGATGTGCAAGTGTTCAGTTTAGGTGTGCACCTGCAGTTGTTACTGTTTGGCCCATAGTGTCCCATGCATATAGCTTGAGAGGTATGTACATGCTACATCAGCTACAGGAGACTTGTACTCACTGTACACATGAAGAAAATATAGACCTGCAGAGCAGATAGTAGTAGAGTTGTCAAGGAAGTAAGCAGTAATGTTACTAACAGACTGATTTTCTCTTTCACCCCACCCTTTATCTTCACTCATTTATTACTGTTATTCAATGGTTATGGTTTACTATTAACATATGTTGTTACATTAACTATTTTTTTGGGGCTTGTGTTTTATTATTGTTATGTATTATAATGGATACATATTAACATATCTTGTTAAATTACCTATTTTGTTGGCCTTATGCTGTAACTGTTACTGGCATGCTGTTATACTGACACGCTATTTCCAATGTTCTGCCATGCTGTTATTACTAACAATGTTTTGCTAATAACTAACCTGTACTTATTGCTATACCTCCATTACTACAGCATGTTGGGGTAGGCAGGTTCCTGTTGATCCACCTTCCTTGCCTCAACTGGCTGTGGCACAAGGTCCTAGCAAGTCTGGGACCCAGGCAGATGTTGCCGCCTCTGCTGCCCCTGCAACACCTGTGGCATTGGGTGGAACCGCCTCAGGGGACAGGGCCCGGCATCACCTTGAGAGCGGTGGCAGAGGAGCTGCAGACAGCCAGGATCAACTGCCAGTCATGGTGCGCAGGATTGTTCACCAGAGGTATGAATGCTGCCTACGCTAGATAGAGAGCACGCCATCCTCCGGGCAGTGAAGGAGCAGTGTCAACTGTCCCATGGGTGGGGACATGAGTCATGCTGCTGCTTCTGTCTGGAGGTATGTGTGACTTGGATTCCACAACAACTTCCACTGCAGGCAGTAATACACACACACATCCTCTAAAACATCCTGAGCAGGAGGAATGGGTGTAGGTTCTGGAAATTCTTAACAACTCAATATTTTCTGAGGGACTGAGAAACCTCAATATTCTCCCACTGAAAACACTGGCACATTCCAGCAATTGTCTCAGGGAAAGATAACCTGCTACAGGAAGAGTCAGAAACTGAGCTCTTCTCTGTGTCTGAATCAGAAATCTGAGAAGCAAACCCTACATCTGTTCCTTCATCTTCCTGTTCAGATTCAGAATTTTGAATATCTTCAGGAAAAGAGGTATCCCTCTATCTTTTATCAGAAACTATTTTACAAGAAGGATTAACAGCCTATGTTAAACCCTGGGCCAAACCCAGTAAAGTACTCCTGTCTAAGGAAATTTGAGAAGTAGACACATGCTAAATTTTTTTGTATTTTTTACAGCAAAACTAGGGCCAACTATGTCACTAATGGCAGTAACAGCAGCAGCTTTCCCAGGGATGGGCACAGCCTTTCCTGTTCTGTCCCACAAGATCAACAAGAGTGGGTCTCATTTGCCTACTTAGGGGACCCCAAAAGCTGCAGAGGATGTGGCTAACCCTGGGTCCATAGTGGCTGTAAGTGCTACACCGGAGGGATCCAGGGTTGAAAATGAGTGATATGAAGTACAACAAATACCCACAACAGAGTCACCGACCTGCAGATGAGGCAAATTGTTAACCTACCTGTGGTGGAAAAGGTTGCATGGTTAAGTTTTTCTTTTTGTTGCTGGAAGAAGGACCGACCATGGGACTGGTAGTTTATTCAATGGTCAAGCTGAAACTGGTGCTTCTTTGTCAGGAAAGACAAGCAAGAAATGCGGGTAAAAAATACAAGTCTTTAAAAGTCTCTTTTTTAATAGAAAAGCACAGTAAAAAGCACTTTAAAACACTTTCCATCTCACAACTTCTCCACAGAAAAATATGATTTTCAGTTACTTTGCACAATTATTAAACTGACTGGGAAAAAGTCACTCCCATTTAAAAGTAATTTACAGTTTCCAGACAATCCATTAAAACACAACATTCCAAGCTTTAAAATAACTTTCCCGAAGAGGAAAATGATAAAAGACAAACAATATTTAGAAAATGGAAGCTTTTTTCCCAAAGGGAGCTTATCTGCCCAACAAAGGAACAGCACTAAGCTGAATATCAATCCTCTAAAGCTTTAGGGTGGTGGACTGTTTGGCAGCAGTAAACCTCTAAAGGGCTTGGTGCCCAAATTTGTCTTTTAGTCAGCTCAGCTCAAGCTGCCTGACAGTTTAGGGTGTGTGGACAGTGCCATGAAGCTTTGGAAGATGGCTGGTTGTTATATCCTTGGTAGGATAAAACCCATATAGCTAAGGTTACTGCAGCAGTGATCAATATGATGAGCATTCAGAGTACCATGGACTGAAATAAATGTGCATTACTTTTAAGGGTTATTACAATCATATTGCTTGATTTTATGTGTCCTATATACTAATACTGTTACAAAGGAGATGTAGGTAAAAAACAAGATTACAAATCTGTTGTTCCCCATGTGCCTAATTATATTCTACTTCACCACTGGCTGTAACAGCAAGTGTACCTGTCAGACACTCTCTGGTACTGTTCTACAGGTGATCTTGGAAGTTTGTTTCCTGCAGTATCACCCTTTTTGGCTGGCATATCTGCACTGACCCTGTTGCTGTATCTCTTTGTCTCTCTCTCTCTCTCTTCCTCTCTCTCTTTATATATATATATATATATATATATATGGGTCTACTTCTAATGACCGAAACGCCGATTCGCCGACAGTGAAATCACCGACACGAAACGACCGACAACGCACAAACCCGACAACGCGAAACACCGAACACCATAACACCGACACACTACACGGAAACAACACAGTACACTACAACACATATCCACTAGCCCTAACCCAAACCCTAACCCTAAGGTCCGACACTACCGCACACTCTCCCTACCTGCACCCTAACCCTAACTCACTTACACACCCGAACCCCAAGCTCCGACACTACCGCACACTCTCCCTACCTGCACCCTAACCCTAACTCACTTACACACCCGAACCCCAAGCTCCGACACTACCGCACACTCTCCCTACCTGCACCCTAACCCTAACTCACTTACACACCCCAACCCCAAGCTCCGACACTACCAAGACACTCACCTATCACACACCCTAACCCTACATCCCTGAGTATTGCACACTTACCTGTCCGCTCCCTACTCCTAAATCCCTCACTATCGCATACTTACCAGGTCGCTTACACATTCCCCTTGTCGGTCTTCCGTCTGTCGGGATTCGGCGTGTCGGTCAACTGCGTTGTCGGTCGCTTCGTGTCGGTGATTTCACTGTCGGCGAATCGGCTTCGGTCATTAGAAGTAGACCCATATATATATATATATATATATATATATATATACAATATATATATATATATATATATATATATATATATATATATATATATATATATATATATATATATATAGTGTGTATACACAAACACATACATACACACACACACACACAGATATATATATATATATATATATATATATATATATATATATATATATATATATGTATGAATGTATAGATAGATATAGTTATACTTGGCTTATGTAAATGCAGAGAAGATTGAACAGGCTTTGGTGTGATGAAATTAAGCAAAGGGAAATTATATTAAGAAACAGTTTATATAAATGACAATAAAGCTCAATTGTTAATGTAGTTTCAGTGGTGAGGTTGTACATGGTTTGAGTTTGGGTGGGTATTCTGGTGTTATGGGTGGAATGTTACTGTTGTAAATTTTTGTTTGGAACAGTTCATATGAAAATATATGTAGTGGTAGCATATTGAAGTTCAACTGTAAATTCATTTCATGTTGCTTCTACTACTAATGGAACTGTCTGGGTATCTTTCTTCCATGTTGCTTTCATTTATGTTCTCAAATTCCGGTCCTTTATAACTCTGTGTCTCTCAGAGAAGGTAAGACACTATAATTGCTGGGTGTAGCAGTTTCAGTGTTAGAGTCCATTTTGCTGGAATCCTATGTGGAAAACTTCTAGAAACAATTTTAAACATGCTTAAATATAAAAAAAAAATATAATTAAAAATGATAACTAATAGATTAGATATACAAATTAAAAGTCTATTTGATAACATGGGTCTGTATTACAAGACAGAAGATGCATTCTTTCGAATGCGTCTTGGTCGAACATAAAATGCTGAAAATGCAAAATATCGAAGCGGCTGTTAAGCAAATTCTTTCCCTGGGAAAGAATTGGCTTGGCCGCTTTGGCACTTTGCCATTTTCGGCACTGTAGTGCGGTCTCGGAGTTGGTATATTTACGTAGGGGGTGTGTGTGGTTTTTTTTTGTTGGAACAGCGATTTTTTTCCCTCGGAAAAAAATTGCTGTTCTGACACTTTGACATTGTAAGCTTTCTCTTACATAGGGTCGATTAATCATTGTTCACTTTTTTAAGCGTTCTGTGATCTAATATAGACCTGATAACATTACAGAAATGGAATTATGTATGAGATAACTAAAGAAATGTTCAAAAGCGAATGCTCTCCAAACAGTACCAAATAACCAAAAAGAGAGAGAGCAAACGTGCCAACGAAGGGTAACAAAAATGAAATAAAATTTATTGAACAAACGTCACCACAAAAAATTCCAATTACATGAACGCTTTTGTACCACTCGCGTTTTCGTCCCGTTTATAAATGGACTTCATCAGATAAGCAAAACCATTCCAACCAAAAACTTTTATACTAATTGTTAAAATAGCTGGCCAATAGAATTAAACAGCTCATTTTAAACAAACAAATCAAAAACATCATCTACCTCACGAATAATTAATTAAATACATATAAAACCCATTACAATACTTTTAAGATAAAGCTTCCTATAAGGAGTCTAAACAAATCAACTTGTTTAAAAGCTATCGTGAAATTTCATCTAACCTGATTTAAAACATTTTATTTATATAAATAAAAAATACATATAAATAAATAATCAAAAGTTTAAAACAAATTATATATATATTATATATGTATGTAAAATTATTAAGTTGAGACTTGGTGCTTTCTTCCTAAAAATATATATTTCTAAGTGAAACAGTGCCACCTTCTGTCCTTTTAAAATAGTACATCACCTTTTATAAAAAATGTTGTTAGAAATGGAAATTAGAGGATAAAATAATAAAAACAAATACAAAGATACAAGGAAAAAAAACCTTTTTCATAATTTAGCTGCTCCTAATTTTAGAAGTGGTAGGATGGATATATGTTCATTAAGCCCAGGGTTTTTATTAGATTCCAAAGTTATTTGCCACCATAGTTCTTTATAACCTATGGTATCCTCCCAAGGACCACCACAAATGTCATTTTTAATTTGCTCTAAGACAAAAAAATAAAATGTATATCCCTCACATGTCTTAGAATGTTATAAAGAGCATTTGTCTCTTTTGACTTTTTTATATCATACATGTGCTCATAAATTCTTCTCTTAAGAGTCCTCTCCTTTTTGCCAACATAGAAAGATTTGCACTTTTTGCATGTTGCAAGATATACTAGCCCTTTGGATTCACAACTAAAAAAACCCTTGCTAACAATCCATCTTCCTCTACTTTTCAAAAATATTTTTTCTTTGTTTAAAATACACTCACACTGATTGCACTTCCCACATCTATATGTTCCTACTTTTCTTCTAATTACCTTTCCATCATTATTATTTTGATTATTTCCTCTTTCTAATATTCCCTTAATACTAATTGAATTTCTGAAAACTATTTTTGGTATATTTTTAGGGAGACCCTCTAAGTCTGTAAGGGATATGAACTTTTCCCATTCTTTCAAAAATATTTTCTTGGTATTATTATTTAGGCAATTGCATTCCAAAATAAGGGCCTGTTGATATTCCCTTTTCAAATCTATCTTTTTCCCAAAAAATTCATTATTCCTATTATTTTCCTTTTCACCCAAAATAGGCTTGAATCGATCCAATCTACCTTCCTCTACTTCCATTCTTATATCTTTAATAAATTCCTTAGGGTATTCCCTATCTAGGAACATTTTCTCTAATAAATCACATTCCTTTTTAAAATCAATTTCATTACTAGTCATACGGGAGCCTCTAACAAACTGCCCTTTCACAATATTTCTTTTACAATGGGCTGGATGTGCACTATTAAAATGTAAATATGAATTACAATAGGTGGGCTTCCTAAACACCTTAGTTTCCAAACAATTATTAAACTTATATATTTCTAAATCCAAATACTGAACATTATTTTCTGAAATTTTATGTGTAAACTTAAGGAAATTGGTAGTCCCATTAATGTAATCGATAAAGTCATTTAATTTTGTTCGACCCCCTATCCAAAAAATTATAATATCATCTAGAAATCTTCTGTACAGAATCCAATAGGAAGAAAAACTTGAATCTAAAATATATGTTTGTTCCCAATTAGCCAAGACAAGGTTAGCAAAGGTGGGTGCACAAGCTGCTCCCATGGCCACTCCTTGGACTTGCTGAAAAAATTCACCATTAAAGAGCAAAAAATTATTTTTTAAGACCATTTCCATCAGACTTGTGCACACCACCTTATCTTTATGTGTCAAATTCTTGTCCTGAAATACTTCATCCTCAAACATCCTCATACCTGTAAGGTAACGTATAGAAGAGAAAAGATCCACTATATCTATTGTTACGAATATTAATTCACTATTATTTAAAACAGGTGTAATTTCTCTTAACAAATCCCACAAATCTTTTAATATAGCTTTTTTATTCACCCAAATATGCTTAGTTTTGATGTCAACATATTTTGCTAAAGGTGTAGTTTTTGAACCAGCTGAAGACACAATGGGTCTTAGTGGGGGGTTCATTGTATCCTTATGGACCTTAGGAATACCAAAAATTACTGGTATTTTTGGTTTCTCAACTTTCAAATAAGCAAGTCTATTACTTTCCATAGTTCCCTCATTTACCATTTCTTCTAATTCCATATCTATTTTTCTATAAGCTAAATCAATTTCATTTTAGAGACTACAGAGTATTTGTTTTCATCTCTAAGTATTTCATTCATCTTTCCTTCATATAAAATCAGGTCCATAAGAACAACCCCCCCACCCTTAACCATAACTAAAGAAATGCTGAAGAAACAGATAAAAATAAATAAGCATGAATCTCAAAGGCTATGCCTAAAGTAATATGCACAAATGTGTTATAAAACAACAAGCTTTCATAAACTTAGTGACAGGAAAGGGGAAAAACTGTATAAACATAACTGGAAGGGTTGCTACTACTGAACCATGATCTGAGGCCACAGAATTGTCTTGATGTGGTGGAACAAAAATCCCACCATAAAAGGGATGTAAAGCTATTGTTTGAATGGGTGCTGTATTGAGTTTAATAGTGAAATGCCCTGCCTCTCAAGGCCAGTGGTTATCTCTTTGGGTAGCAGACTGAGGGGCTGCTTGATCTGTGGAAGTAAAGTGTTTACCTTGTGATGGGCTACCAGTAGAATCTTTTCATGTACATGCCCATCCCAACTATGGACAGCAATGATAAGCAGGGCAGTGATGGTGGCACTTGCTAGTCTCTGCATGGAGGTGGATATTTCAGCAACATGTGCTACCATAGTCTTCATGGGACTTAGCATGGGATTATACCTGGAATCAGTGGAATCAGTGGCCTCACCAAGATACTGCCAGTGCTGTGTGGCACCCTTATGGAAACCACTCATCACACCAATACACAAATCATCTCCATGTTGGTACAGGTAGCAACAGACTTTGCCGGATGATGACCATGCACACCTGCTGATTGCCCTTAGTGCTGCCAACATATCGAGTCCAGCTGTGAGATGTAATGGTGAAGGAGTCTCTGCTAGGCTATCATATGGTCAGTATATTTGCATTAGATGTGGTGCACTTCTCTGTTTGTGCCACCACAGGGAGAGCAGTGCTAGTGGTTTCAGTCACAGAAACACCCCTCTGTGGGCATGGTGAGCATCCATGATATACAGCTGTAACTCAGGTGTGTGTGAAGTCATAACACAACCTTGAAAATGGGTGGATGTCTTCTCAGGAGAGAGACAGACAGTGCCTGTGTGTCATCTGACTGTGACTCCATTTGTGTTTTAACATCAACATCAGACCCTGCATAGTTGCTGATAACAGCTTGTTGTCCTGATCCAGTTTGTGTAGGTGTCACCACAGCAGTGTTCCAGCTTGTGAATCCAAAAGCTAGAACAGAGTAAATATGAATATTGGTGCTACATGTAAGGTCCTGCATTGTGCATGCAAAGAGTACTATCGAACATAGAGATATGGAACCGACTCGTACATCTGCTGACATTTTTTGTGCCTCCACTCTGGACAAATCTGGGAGAAATATATGCAATGTTATACGGTGCCTGACCTTACCCTATATATGCACTGCTACTGTATATATAGTCAATATGGTATCTAACCTGGTATGTCCCCATCTGAGACATGTGAGTATTAACCACACCTAAACTTGTGGCTACTTCTCCTGGTGTAATACCTTGATCGCCATGTAGGGGCACTAGAAACACCTGGTCAGTTAAGCTTGCAGTTGGAAGTAGCCTACTCCAGTGATCAACCTCTCTGTTGCTATGCTGTATACCTTTTTGGAGGCCCACTGAACCATGTCAATGCCATATCTCCCACATTTCTTTATTGTGTGAGTCTGTCCAAAAGCAACATTGATACTGTAGACCAGTGTCTCCCAGACATGATTCCACAGCTGCTAGTGAGCACCCCCTTCACTGTAATAAGCAGTGCCCAAGGATCCTAAATGACTGAGGTAAGACATGATT
Source organism: Protopterus annectens (assembly GCF_019279795.1). Taxonomy (NCBI): domain Eukaryota; kingdom Metazoa; phylum Chordata; order Ceratodontiformes; family Protopteridae; genus Protopterus; species Protopterus annectens. The sequence continues at coordinate 1,255,446,251 of NC_056727.1, forward strand.
CTCGCCTCTGCTGAATTTGGCCAGCCTCCTTCATCTGTCCCCTCTTGAGGACATACTGATACCTATGGAAAAAAAGACACATAGCTGGTGACTGCTGGAGACAATAAGCTACCAGTTTCAAGCTGTGGATTGTCACAGGTATGCTCTACACTGCAGGTTTTGGGCAGATATAGGAACAAAGAAATCCTACTGGTATTGTATGCAATGGACAGTGGGTAATCCAATGAAAATCCAGACAGACATTTGCACCTATACATCTGGGTGGCTGCTACACCAAGGAACCCTCCCAGGGATATAAAGATAAAGGGCATGTTTCACAGACAATTTGGGTAGTGGCCCCCTAAGGTGTCACAGGTGGCAGTGAGCTACTGGATTATGATGTTGGGGTTACAGACCGAGAAGTCCAACACAAGGGTTGCCTGATGCCCTGGCCAAATATCCCTTAGTAGTGTAAACACCACCTCAGGTCTCTCCTACAAAGAGGTCACTAGTCTACTGGAACTACCCAGTCAACAAAGGATAAAAAATAAAATAAAAATAAGATACAAGAGCATTGCTAAAAATTCAACAGTAAGTGCTCAGTATATTTTAATATTTTCAGTTTAAATATTAACTTAGGGAACTTCAGAGAAAGGTGGAAAGTTCCAGATACTGGAATCATGTAGAGTCAGTATGCTGACTGTAGATAAACCTGCACTGAAAAGCCAACAGAGAGACAGAGAGCTAAGACAGCTCATTGCATTGGTAGTGTGGGGTATTTTAAGCAGTGTGTGAAATGATTGTTGGAGACAGTTTTCAGTTTTAACAAAGGCATGACATACAGAGTGAAAGAGGCCTAGAGCTTAAGGGGAGCCCACTCTGTTTGAGTTCAAACTAGGAACAAAAGACAATACACATAGACTTGAAGAGAAGTGCACTCTGAGTCTAACCTGGAAAAGAACATTGTGAGTTTAAAAGTGGAATGGGAAGGAAATCTCACCATAAGAAAATAGATGAATTCTCTGTCCAGAGTTATACGCACTGAGTAATCTGCATTCCAAGTACTGTAACATTAAAATTATATTATTAATGAAAGTTATGTTTTTTTTTTCTGAACAAGTTTGAAAAAAAGCAATTATGTGTATTATTAAAAAGTAGGGCATTTTAAATTAAAAGCAGATTGGATTGTGCATGAACCATATAAATGATGGAAAACATAGTTAAAGGCACATATTATATTTGAACTGATAATCAAATGTACTGTATCTGGTAAAGAATTTTTGTGAAAAGTTGGTTTCTACTAGGTAACCACAATAACAATATATGGAAAGTGCTACTAATATATGGAAGGTGTTGACATGAGAGTGGGATAATCACCTTGAGAGAGAGAGAGAGAGAGAGAGAGAGAGAGAGAGAGAGAGAGAGAGAGAGACTTTACTACAGATTTGTCTGGGCTTAGAAATCATGTAGTGCAGTAAACACTAATGAGGAACTGAGCTTGTGAAAACACTGTGTGGATTCAAAAGATAGCAGTGCTACAGTTATATACCCCAATGAAACAAAGTCCTGATGAAAAAAAATCTGATAAAATTGGTGTGAGGAAAGTGAATTTGTTAGCTTGTCACTGCATGCCTAAAGAAATATTGCAGTAACAATTACCAAAATGTTGTGTGAGAAACTGAAAGGGAGTCTGAAAAAAAAGTAAAAAATATCAGCGTCATGCAACTATAGTCAGGCAAAACACTTGAAATGTTGTGAATAGTTTAGTGTTGGAATTGCTGAAGGATTATCAAACAAAGCTATACCTTTTAACATTGAAAATAAAAGTGCATATTAAAGTTACTAAGATGCCTTCATACATAAGATATATTGGTTTGTCCTGTAGTAACACAAATGTATTTGAGATGTAAGAGAAGTAAACCCAGCCATTAGGAGTTTTCTCAACCTAAGGCAAAAAATTAATTCATATCTGGTAAATGTGTTCAAAACTAAATCTTAAACTGCTAGAAGCATTAATTGCTGCCGATCAGAGTATAGTATCATATAATATAAAGTGGAAGGTACTAGACTGGATTTATATAGGTTACCACAAGGTGTACAGTATGTGTCCACTTAGTGTAATCTTTCAGAGTGACTAGACAGCTCAAGCATTGTGGTAAGACTTTTCTTGAATTCATAAAATGTACACAAAGTATACATTTTGTGGAAACCTATATGAATGTGGCCTACTGTTATACAAAAGTGAACCAGGAATCATATTTCTGTAAATGTATTTACCCTCTGCCAAAAGACAGCAAATCTTGCAGTATGTATAACAAAAGCAGATACTGCCAGCCCAGCTCGCTGGAACTTTGTAAATAATTATATGTCATTTGTGAATATTAATATGATTTATATAGAAATGTAACAAAAGGAGATACTGCCAGCCCAGCTATCTGGAATTTTGTAAATGGTTGTGTGTCATTTGTGACTATCAACATGATTCATATGCCTGTGTTACAAATGTATTAGAACTGTATGTCATATTGTATAGACGTGTGCTGAAGAGATATTTTTATACACTGTTATAACTGTTTAACAGGGGAGACTGAAACACAAGAGATTAACTTGCAAAACTTCAGAAAAATGGTTAAGGTTAAAGGACAACTACGGGAAACTGCCTATGAATTCTGTACTTTAACATTATTTCTCCCCCTTACTAATCATCCAGTTGCGGTAAAATGTCATTTGGTATCCGTATATATATTTTGTCTACTGTTTTTCATCTTACCGGTGATCGTTTACCGGTACTGCAATCCATTTTAAAGTGGAAGTTGCTCTCGCGCCTGTTGTTTTCCACGACAATTCGCCCATCAGAAAACAAGTACTTTTCTGTTTAATTTTCTTCCACACGCCCACTCTTCTGTCTTTTCGCCCGGTACACACCCACTGGCTAAATATTCATGAGTTTTCCATCATTTACCTGTAACCGCGCCCATCTACATGCATAAAACAAGCCTGAAAAAATATGCAGGAACTTCTTTCTTATTAATCTGTTTCTGCACGTCTTTGTTTCTGCATCGGATCGTTCTGTGGCTATGGGCTTTACAGATAAGAGCTGCTGTTTTTTATTACAAAAACTCTAGGATTACTTCTGGATCGTCCTGCCTTCTCTTACATTGTGAGTATTCCCAAGATTTGTTGAATGTGTAACAATCAATATACTTGAGTAATTACTGTGCCTTGGGTTTTGCAAAGTTGTTAACTGATGTGCTGTTAAAACTTATTGGTATGTTCGGAGTTAGTAGAGCCTATTTGCTGAGTTTTGTCTATGTTCGGAGTTATCCTCTCTACTAAACTACTGATGTGGAATTATTTTTTTAGTTGTTATATATATTGTGTAATATGTTGGAGTAATTAGGTGAAGTAGATTTGGGACACGTCCTTTATTGGTAGTAGGATACTGTTGCAGTCATATCGGAGGGGAGTCACTACGAATTGCAATGCATAGAAAGAGCGACCTATGATTGTATTTATTTGCATTGACTATTAGCTGTGGTATTTTAACGTGCTGTTCAGGTTGGTGTTTTTCCGTCCATTAGTAAAGATAGATAGATAGGACAGTCTCATCTGTAAAAGTGGGTATGTTTTTGGATGTGTAAATACTAAATGTTAAAATTTAGTGGTAACTTCTACTTCAAATATAGATATAAAGGGTGAATTTAATTACGAAGTCTGATATTAGTGATATGTTTTAGGGCACGATATTGCTGGAGTTGCTTGGTGGGTTTTGCAGCTTTTTGTTAGGGCTGTATCGAGGTATTTTAGCGAACTGTCCTATATGATCCCACATGGTAATGTTCACAGCATTTTTAAAGTAGCATACCGCACTTGTCGCTGTTGCTTTTAAGATGCTTAGGTTCTGTAATGTGTTTAGCAAGTGTTTTTTACACTGACCAGACACAATTTGGTGCCTCTCCATTCGGTAATATACAGGTGTGTACCCCGCCACCTCCAGGGGAGAAGTTTGTAACCGCACAACTGGTACATTTGTAAGCATTCCCAGATCCAGTGCATCTGCTGCCATAAACTCTGTGTTGTTTATATTATTTGATATCTTTATAATTATATTTTGTTTTGTTGTCCACTTTTAATAATGAACTCTTTCGTTGTGTGTGAGCTGTGTATTTTTTTTTCTTTATTTGTGAGAATTAAGAGAGTAAACGGGATGCAAAAGTGTTTCTTGTTAAAGTTGGTGACACGTAAGATGGCGGTGTTAAGGTATTCCACGTGGGTCTGTTATTATATAAACTATCTTTTAAGTTAACCTCTTTCTTAATAATGTAGTTCACGGTTGGCAGAAGCGGTTGTTGTTTTAAGGTTTTGTGCTTGTTTCTACCAATTGTCTTTTAGTGTAGGAAGGATTATGGAAGGGCGTTTTAAAATGAAGACCTTTGCATATGACTTGTCTAGTTTTAGTAGCAGCTTGAATGCTGTTTAAAAACTTTGTAGTTTCATCATATGGGAATGGAGTCTAGGAGTGTATAATGAATGTAGACTTGAAGGCATGTGGGTGCAATTTAGGTACAAACACGTGTTTGTCATAGCGCTTAAAACAGCTAACAAAAGAAGTTATTGCTGTTAATTGTTAAAAATGTTTGATTCTCACAAGTTGTCCTATATACTTTAGAAGAAATTTCATTTACAAAGGTTATCATGTAATTTTAGAATAACAGTCATATCCTGTAAATGTTTTGTATAACATATATATGAGTACTTGAGTGTTTCAGACATTCTGGGGTAAATGTTTGTTTGGAAGTTGCATGGAGCAGCAGTGTTTCTTCTGGGATGCACTTCAAATTTACAGGATTTTTCCGTTATTTCCTACTCTCATACTTTGGCTGTCCATGGGCTTATGAGGGCAGCACTTCCTGGATTTGCTTTTCTTCAGTTCACTTAGTATAGTTCCTGCACTAATAGGATGGGTTTCTGCCTGTGTGTTTTGTGTTTTTTTTTTAGTAGTAGTACTATTTTAATCTAGTCACTGAATAGATAGCCCAATTAATATATATGTGTGTATATACATGTATAATCTTTTTTTTTTTTTTGGGGGGTGGGTGGATTGGTTGGAAGGAGAATTATTGTTGAAGGTTGAGTAATTATATTAAGAGCTTGATTAGCTGACTAGTCGAGGACTGTACTTTCTGTGTAAAGTTGGCATTGAATTGGTTGGCCAGAATATTTTGTGTATTTTTTATTGTTGAAGCTGTAAGGGAAGGGCTAGGCTTAAAATGGCTGGCAAGGGCAGTTAGCTTAGTACTAATGTATGAGGGGTTCGGAGGGTTGCCTAATGGTTAAGGTGTTTACCTTACAAACACAAGGTACAGGGTTTGAATCTCACAGGGGATAATTAGCTAGGCTCAAAATGGCTCGCAAAGGCAGTTAGCCTAATACTGACCTGACCTGAGAAATGCACTGCCCAAATAAAGTATATGGTTTTTAAAATTCTCTTCACGGTTTTTTCGTCCTGTAAGAAAAGTGAACCGCTTACAAGTTATTTCATAGACTACTACATGTTTCTGCATGATTGTAGTTATACCCTAATAGTTACTATTTATTTGAGGATGCAGTGCTTTGTTAGGGTTACCATCTCTCCCACTTTGCGAGGGACACTCCCTCTTTGGGCAGTTGTGTCCTACATAAAAATTTGTAAAAATATCAAATGTCTTTATATTTTAGGACAAGATTGTTTTCTATATTTTATGTAATAGTTGCATAAAACAGTTATTCTATATATGAAACATCTAAATGTTATAAGAAACAGAATAACCAACTAAAAGTTTGTACCAAAAATGTCCCACTTTGGCCATTTGAAAAGGTGGCAACCCCATGCTTTGTGAAAGTTAAACTGGTAGCAACGTCCTCTCTTCCTACATATGTACGTGCAAATGAATGAGTGGTCAGACTCAGCCAGTAAGCAGAGCAGCATCGTGTGTGCGCGTGTTTGTACTATGCATATGACAAAGTTAATATCTTCAAAAGTAAATATAAAATAAAACTGTTCTAACAGGTTGCAGCTGTGATTGTCATTAGTATATGTACTCTTGCAAAAATTGGCAGCGGGCTTGGGAGGGTATGGGTTGTATAAGGGTGTCACAGTCATCAGGATGTGTACTTAATCCTTTCAAAGTGTACATTCAGTATTTGGTATAAAACAATTCATGGAGTGCATTATTAAAAGAAATACCATGGGGATGGGAGGGTGGGTGTTAAGAGGGGTCATCATTACATGTTCATGTAAAGTGGAGTGTGGCTTGGGAGTTTTAACAACCTTCAAATGTCAAGTGTACCATGAAAGACAACAGCATGTGCTTTTTGCTCTGTTTTACTATATGCAAACCAATACGTTGCAGCAGTAGCCAGCCAGACTTGTTCTGGCAAAACAGTGGTTTAGTTCAATCAGATACTGCCATTTCTGTGCAGGGCATTCATTTGTATTTCTGCATAGTCTTTGATTTTTCAGGGGTGCGAGACTGTTAACATTAAAGATGAAAATAAAGTTCTTTAGGGTTAGAGAGTTCTGTCATTGAATTTATTTTAAATGAGACTGAGTTAGGATCTGATGAAGAGAGTACACGGGGTGGAGGGTGCAGCACCCCCCCACATGTGTGTGAGTACTATGTTAAGGATGTTTGAGCCTCCAGAGAGAGTACTGACTAGCTGTCCCAGATCATTTGCATTGACAAAGTCCAGGAATCTCTGAGACTGCATGTTAGTGGACATGAATGTTTCCCAACTTATGGGATGGGTAGTTTAAATCACTCGAGTAGTGTGCTGGGCTGAATGGTAAGTGTTTCTAGTAACTTAAGGTATGTGGCTTTCATTGTTGTGGACCTTTTTTCAGAGAATGGACTGAATGTGAGATTGACATTATAGCCTTGCACTGTCATGGTGCCTTCTGCAGCCTTGAACCACGTGTCTGTAACTGCTGAGATGTCAGCATTCTACGGGGGGAGGCCTTCTTCCTTTGAGTGCAGTATCTTGTTACGACTCCTAGCATTGAGCAGCAGTACCTTCAGGTTGGTATTAGAAGAATTTGTTACATCGATAGGTTTGTTGGTTTGGGACTGCCTAAATGGTTACTATGGGTTGGCTAATGCCTTGGCCTTTATTCAAAAACCTGGTGGCTACAGGTGCAAACTATCTCTGGCAAAGCAGTATGGTCTGTGGATCATGTCATCAGAGGCTGACAATTACTGGCTCCCCTTGGAATGACACCAGTAGCTAAGCCAATTATCGGGCCAAGGTTTTGGACACCATTCCCCCACTGTGGAATTTTAGATAAACTCACTAAAGTAGGTATAAATCCCTTTGTCACAAGATGGGTTGCCAACTGGCTCACTGACAGTACCCACACTGTGAAAGAAGCAGACTCCAAATCTCACTTCAGACCAGTGACAAGTGGAGTATCACATGGTTCAGTCCTGGTTCCTTTCCAGTTTGGTATTTACTTCTCTGAAGTACAGGCTTAACATAGAACGTCTTTGACTAATGACGTTCACAGATGACTGGAAGCTAGGAGCCATAACTGAAAGTTCTAATGATGTGGACATCCTACAAAAGAGCCTCACTGAGACAGATGCCTGGTGTCAAAGCCATGGCCTTAAGCTCAATGGCAAAAAGTGCATTGTCATCCCCGTTCGAAAAAACTATGTACCCATGAGCTACCACATAGGTGATAGTCTACATAACACCAAAATTGTGATGAGATCTTGGGACACAGGTGGGCAAGTAGTCTCTACTTTTATAATTGCATTGCCACATTAGTCAGGAAATCCTATGTGGCACACCTCATCATAAAAGGTTTCACATCCAGGAAAAAAGAGGTCATTGTTCCCTTCTACTAGTTACTCATCAGACCCATTATAGAGTACAATCCCCCTTTTGGTATGTACCCAACAGGACATCTACAACAACTGGAAAGGCCATAGAAATACCTCACAAAGAGGATTACTGGCCTCAAACAGCTGCCCTACACATACAGTCTCAAACTCCAGCTTAACTAAGGCCGCAGAAATACCTCACAAAGGATTACTGGCCTCAAACAGCTGCCCTACACAGACAGCTTAACTATGTCACATATCGCCTACTCAGAGGCAATCTCTGCCTTAACGTAAAAACCGGTGTCAAACCCAGAGCTGTTTGACATGCTCCACTTAAAAAACTCCCAATCCCTCTGAGTTGCACATTCTAGGGGCCAAAACCTTGTCACCGCAATAAACATCAACACAATAAACGGAACATACTGGAGCGATAGATTCATGTCCCAGAGACTTCCCATACTTTCAAACTACCTCTTGATCAAACACAGCTCCTCATTAGCACTCTTCAAGAAGAATATTGATGATTGCATGGGAAATAGGAAATTCACCCCGGGGATCACCTCTGTGCCTCTGCTCGACAGGGGCACAGGAAAATAATTTTCCTGGGTGGCAAAAGCCAGGGTACCTTTTGGCTAGGCTTGTATAAGCCCTAGTGCTGATAGCCTTGTACCTACCTATGAACCTAGAAATACTGAAGGCATATAGTAGATGTTAAGTAGCAGTAAGGTATATAGTGGCGCACTGCATTTTGTAAAATAAATCACAACAGTTGAGGGCATTAGAATGAGCTTTTGCTCCTTTCTGCATGCTGCTATATTCTCGTTTCTAATGTTATAGACCACGTGTAATCTGAGGCTACATATCACCATTTTACTGGATCGTACCTCTATTTACATGGTTATTTCTTTAGGGTACTTAATGTTACTTTTTTTATAGCTCCCTGGTAAGATAAGCATTCATAAGTAATGACTTGTATGGCAGATTTGTGCTTTTCTAAATACTTGTTAACACTGATGAGGAACGCTGCCCCCATGGAGCACCTTTGAGAAGCCTGGAGCTGTGCCTAATGGAGTGAACTTCTATAATGGCATATAGGTAGGGTGTCAATTGAACACTTTTTTTCACTTTGGTTGATTACCTATATTTTTATTTATATTGGTAGATTATTTTATGTTTAGTTATATTTTTATTTACGTAGGATTGTTATTGTTAATTCTACTATCATTTTCTTGTCACATGCTATGTTTGGATATCACACTCAAAATACTGATAGATCTATTCATGGTGAACTTCATAAACTGTTGTTGCAGGCATTCAAACTTTTATCACAGGTACAAGGTAGCTTGCTGTTTGATAGTACCATTCTTGTAAATATTTTGTTCTTGTTTTTTTAACATTGGATATTGGCTTTCTCTGATGGGTGCATAGCTTATATGGTAATAGTATTGAGTGTCACATTACTGTAGCTCAGCTCTCCCACTATTATATTGGTGTGTTGAGAACAGAGTTTAGAACTGGGGGACAGAGGAACCATGAGCTTCCAAGCTGAATAAACTTACTTCATGTGTGATATAATAAAGTGCTACTTCATTGAAAGGGTGGTGAAAATGTGGAGTGGGTGCTAAAGTAGGTACAGAATACCAAATGTGCCCTTGTACTCATGTACGACCATAGGATGGCTGAAAAGGGTGAGGTTATGTGCTGCATGTAACAGTCTGCTAGCGGAGTAGACCAAGTTGTTGTGTCCCATCCTGTGCATAATACTGTCTGTACCTTTTTTTATGTGGATAAAAGAACTTTAGATGCACAATGTTTGATAGTATTGAGTACCATCCATTAATGAACTACATAATAATTGATCTTAAATGCTTACATTTGCAGGTAGTTTGTGTAGATTTAGGTTGTTTTATTGGCTACTGCCATAGAGGACAAACTAGTTCACTTAACCAGTAATACTGTTCCATTTTTACTGTATTCATGCAGTGGTCACTTATGTAAATTTTTCTTTGTTGTGAGTCTTGCTCATATTACTTAAGATGTCCCTTTGAAAAATAGTTCACTGCATTGATTGAACATAGGTGTACATATTACTCCGACTGCATGGTTAACTGTTTAATTTCTTGATGTTCATCGTGCATACAGCTGCAGTAATCACAGATGGGTTCTCTGCTGTCAGGCGGGTCCTCGGTCGGCCGAATTCCAAAGTCTAAGTCCGGCGTCGGTTGCTGTCGCTTTCTTTCCTGACATCAGTGCGACAGGGGTATATAAGACACAGCCAACACCATTTTCTTCAGTCTTTTTTGCCGCACGGTGCCCAAAGCAGAAGCAGTTCACAAGTGCCGGTCGGCCAGCTCCTGAAATTACGAAAAGTTGGAAACCGAAGTCTTCTTTAAAGCTAAGTACCCCGTTGGGGAAACTTTTCTTGCCTCAGACCGATGTCAGACAAAGTTAACAATTGTATTTCTTGTGGGAAGTAAATACCGCATAAGGATTTCCATTCCCTCTTCATACCTTGTTTAGGCCCAGACCACGACGTCTCGGGCTGTCGCTTTTGCGCTACTTTCAATAAACGCACTATTAAGCATCTGTTCAGCAGAGACATGTGTGTAATCCCAGGGATGTATTTTTTGTTTCCAATCCAGTTATTCAGGTTGTGCTTAAAAAGGGGTAAAGGGTGGTCTGCTTAATGTGGAGAGGGAGTATATTCTGTAGACGGGGGAGTCTCTGGCACACAAATCTGCCCTGCCAACAAGTCGTATTGAGGTCACTGCCCAGGTTGAGGCTGCCTGTGTGGGTTACTCGAGTGGAGCTTGACTCGCGCATATGCAGCAATCCCATCAAGGCAGGGTCTGAGATCACCTTGTAGGCCAGACAGAGGTCACCTCTGAGCAGTCTATATGAAACAGAGTAGAGGGATAGTACTTTGAGCCTATCTGTGTATGTTAGATGTTGAGTCCCTAAATTCTCCTGGTGAGGAACCTCTGTGGTCTCTACAGCTGCCGCATGTAATTTGTGGTTTACATGACGAATGGGGTGTTCTACTCAAGATTAGGCCTTGTAAGGGAAGACTATAGGGATGTTATGACCTACTTGTCCCTGGATGAGATACCCTTATTTATGAGGTGAGCCATGTAGAAAGCTTTCCATACAATTGTTTTAAATCAATCACCACAGTTCTTTTGCTCATGAACTCATGATTTCTGTATGCTGTGATTTCTGTTTGATGCTTTATTCTCATCTTTGGCAATTTTGGAGACCACTTGCTATTTTTTTTGCATGTCTGCATATTTTCCCTGTTTGCTGCTGGCTCATAATTCTGTGTATGGTATTTCTGTATTTATTTACATTTGTTTACCGGGAAATTATACCAGGATGCAGGTAGTTTTTCTGCGTAGTTTAATTCTAACTTGTGTGTTCAGTTCAATAAGATTTTAGAATTAACAATTTTTTTATGTAATTGCTTTCAGCATTAGAGTGGTTATCCGTGTAAATGTCTAAAGAAAGTAATTATGCAGAATTAATTGACTTTGTATATGCAGCATAATAATCGTAGAGCAGCTGTATATGAACAGTTAAATCTGTTTTGTGGTGCATTTAGTTTTCTAATCCATTTATTTAGCGCTTTCGTCAACAAGTTACATATGACTTCTTCGGAATGACTAGTTCTAATGAAGTCATAAGAAACTTGTTGATGAAAGCACTAAATAAATCAGTCTAACTCGGATTACATCTTTGAGCTTTCTTTTTTTGTTTATCTGGTTGTGTTTTCTAATCCATTCCCAAACATAACATATTTTTTTTTTTTTTTTTTTGAGGCAAGTTAATCTAAAAAAAATAATATTACATACCCTCGAGGAAGAGTTGGCATGGGGATGTGGCAGGCACAATACTTCACACATACAAGGTACAGGGTTTAATCCTGACCTTGTTTTGTTAGCTAGGCTTGTATTACTCAGCAGAATAATAACCTAGAATTTACTTATGAAACAAAGATAATGACTATCCAAGGTTTTGCTATCCGTTTTCAATTCATGTTTGCTGTCTTTCAACCTTTTGAAAAATTAAAACAAATGTATGATTTTATCTGTTATTTTATAAGAATTCTTGAAGCTGTGCCTCCGTTAAGGCTGTTATTTTGTCCAAGAGAGTTTCAGTACATGATGTTTGCTAACAGCTTATTGGAAATCCATTACTTTTGTATTTCCCTGATTGTATTCACAAATTTTGTAAAGTTGTTGTGCAAGTGCAAGGTAGTAAAGCTTTAAATATCAATTACCTGCCTCTCTTAGGTTGTAATAGGTTAGTATTGCAACCTGCATCTTATTACAGTCTATAGAGTCTTCTCCAGATTCTTTTTAGGTTTCAACACAGGTTGTCCGACTATTTTACATTCCTTATAATAAAGTATCATGCCGTAATGCATCAATCGATAATTATTTAAATAAATTACCTAAATAAACATAAAATATCATTGTTATTTATTATAATACAAAAGGTGTTACGTGGGAAAATGCTTCATGTCAATACTTCACATGCCTAAATATATTGGTGAAGAGATTGCTCTGCTAACTGTCCCATTCTTTACTACTTGTACATGTGTGGACATGTTACTGTAGGGTCACTTGGGTAACTGCTTCATTTAGTACTAGGTTATATAGTTGTTGAGCTTGCTCAGATATACATTTGTTTTTTGAGTTTATCCACAGTTTACAGATATTACTGATCGGTTAACTTGCCTACACATTTTAGTGCCTGTGCTAACGGTGACAAATTAATGAAGGTGTCACTTGGGGGAAAAGTATCATGTATACACACTTTTGAAGAACTATATTCAGTCATTGTTTCTTTTGCAGCGCTTTTGCATATTTCAGCATATGTCTGAGGAGGTCCCTTTCATTATGGTACATATGGACATACTATTGATGGGGGCACTTGCTTGCAAATGCTTGGCCATAGTCATGAGGGTGTCACTTTGTTCATAACAGGTAGCTCAAGTGGCTGCTGTGGTAACAGATGTCGTTTGTGTATTACAGTATACTGGGACTTATTAATGAAGGGTTAACTTGTGTAAATGTTTCACATTTGTGTTTGTATATGCTTGGTGTTTGTGCTTATTTGCTCATACCTTGGATCTATAAGTATATTGTTTGCTGGGGTTAATGTTTTAATTTTCTGTGTATGCATACTGCAACATATTATTGAAGGGGTCACTTGGGTAAAAGGTTTATTTCTATGACTGCACATGCAAAAATACTAATGAAGAGATTACTCATGTAACCATTTCAATTTTTTTAACTTGTTCAAGATTTGATATATTAGTCAAGGGGTCGCTTAGGTAAGTGTTTCATTGCAGTACTCGCGCATATAACTGGTGATCTTGCTGGGATGGGCACTTTGTGTTTCAGCATACTTGTACATTTTAATGAAGGGGTTCACATGGGTAAAATATTCATTCTGTTACCTCTGCATAGTACGACTAATTACTGAAAGCATGACTAGTGTAACAGGTTCATTTGTATGCTTGCAGATGTCTATACATTTCCTGAAGAGACTGCATGGTTAATTGTTTCTTTTCCAGTGCTTGTGCATATGTGGACATATGACTTTAGGGTTCGCTCAGTCAAATGTTTCATTTCTCTACACGTACATAGTTTGACATATTACTTCTGGGCTCACTTGGATAAATGTAATTTGGTGTTTGTGCATACCCAGCTATATACTTGAAGGATCCTTATGTTTCACTTTTGTGCTAGTGGATGCTGGGACATGGGGTTCATGTGTCATTATAGCAGTCATGCTTCCTTCAACACATTAGGGATGGGTCGTTTAGGTATATGTTTCATATTGACATTTGTGCTTACTTCGAAATATTAAAGATGGGGTCACCTTTTTAACGGTGGAGTGAATGGAAGTCCCTAGTTTGGTGGCAGGTCTCTGCCCACCAAAGGAACTGTTATCTGTAGACAAGATATGATGGGGCTCATGGATTCTAGATCCTGAGAATGTTGACACCATAGGCTTTTTAGATACCATTGTAGTTTCTCATTTCTCTGGTGTGAGGTAGGCCATCTGGGAAGTTTTATTCAAGCTTGCTCCCAGGAATACAATTTGTTGGCAGGGTACAAGATGTTGTTTTCCATTTATGGTGTACCCCAAAGAAGTTAGCAATTTCTTTACAAATGCCAGCTGATTTAATAGTATGTCGTGGCTGCCTGAATTAGACAATCGTCCAGGTATGAGTATATTTGAATATTTGCCTGCAAAATGCAATGACTGGAGCTAGGCACTTTGTGAATACCCTGGGCGCAGTAGATAAGCCAAAGGGCAGTGCATGTAGCCTGCTCTGAAGCGCATGTAATCTTCTGCAAGATTCCCTTATTGGGATGTGCAGGTAGGTTTCTTTTAAATCCAGTGTTGCCAACCAGGCATCTTTGCCTAGCATGGGAAGCAGCAGATGAGTTAACATCTTGAATTTTGTGATTACCAAAAATGTGTTTAGGATAGACATGTCCAGGACAGGATGCCAGGAGTTTTCTGGGTCCCAGCAGAAGTCTTCAGTAGAAACCTTGCCCACATTCTTCTTATGGGAGAGGTTGAATAGCCCTGATGCTTGGGGAGAGAACTTGCTTTTGAGCCTCTGCCCACTGATTTGGAGGTAGGTCTGGCCAACTGTTTGGGGGTGGCAAGGAGTGGAAGTGGAATCTGTATCCTTGGGAAGGTATATTTAAAACCCATTTGTCCTGGGTAATAAGTTCCCAATTTTTTGCATTAAGGGCAATCTTTCCCCCTAAAGGGACAGTCAGTTGAGCAGGGTTTCAAAGGTTTAAAGTCACCGAGACAGTTTACCATAAGGGGGGGGGGTCTTACTACTCCCTGCTTTGGAAATGGGAGCCCCCCCCACTGCTTAGCCCTGCAAGTACCTTGGGACTGAAGCCTTGGTGTTCAGTTTCTGGGTTTGGACCGATAAGGCCTGGAAGAGGCAAGAAAGGACCAATTATTAGAGGGCCAATCCCTACTAAATCTGGGAGGCTGTACTTGCAGGAAATCTTTACAGTTTGCATAGATTTAACTTTTTCCTCCATCTTTGTAAGTACTTCTGCTTTGTTGCCAAGCAGCTGGTCTTGGTTTAAGGGAGCATCCAGTAATTTAGCTTTAAAATGATCTGACAAAGATTGCACATCTGTATGAGATGTGTGTGTGTGTTTGTGTGCACATCTGTATGAGGTATGTGGTGTAACAAAGAACTGTGGAGCAAAGCTGAACTGACACCTCCTTGCTGTCGTGCTCTGGGGAGAGCTGTGACAGTGCAGCGGGCTTGCTTCAGTTGTAGGGGGTGATGTGACAAGGTGACAAAGTCATTACCTTAAGCATCCCTCTTGGAATTTAAGCAGTCTTCTGTGGAGAGGTGGGTAATGCAGCACATTTTAGCTGTACATTGCATGTGCGAATGTTGACTGGCACAAGAATCCACTGATGTCAACCTTGCTTAATGCCTTCTCTACTTGTACAGGAGACATTTAGAGGCTGCAGATACATAAATAGCTAGATTAGTGAAAATATGGATTGTTGGTGTTCATGGAATGTTGGCTTATAGGGGCATTGGACATTATTCCACCGCAGACAAAAATCTAGGAGCTCTTTATTATTATCCCTGAGCATCTGTGGAGTATGGGAAAACAGTACCACTGGCTGGTTTACAGTTCATTTTTGTAATTTGAAGGCAGGTGTGCGTATGCATGTGTGTGTGTGTGTTTAGGTATATAGAAATTAACTTAAATACCTATTTATTGTGTTTTTAGCTAAATATAAATACATGCATAGATATATACTTAGATATAGAAATCTAGTACCATTGACAAATACAAGAATTGATATGGGAAGATATGTCTACCTAAAGAATTAGCTGTACAGTAACTTTGTGTGTGTGTATAAAGATAAATACCCGCATAAGCAGTGTCTATAATTGACTGTCCTTAGGCTGTGTGAAAATGTATGGTTATACTTATTCAGTTTGTTGTTTGAAATTAATTAATTACATTTTTCTAATTCTATTTATTGACTCCATGTGTAG
Source organism: Protopterus annectens (assembly GCF_019279795.1). Taxonomy (NCBI): domain Eukaryota; kingdom Metazoa; phylum Chordata; order Ceratodontiformes; family Protopteridae; genus Protopterus; species Protopterus annectens. Next base: position 1,255,462,163 of record NC_056727.1, read on the forward strand.
CAGTGGGTCATTGACTGGTGTGCTTATTTTACCACTAAACCTGGATTATTATTACCTGCATTATTTGTCTTCATTATTTTGCCATGTTCTTGTACACTTTCATACCAGGTTAATAAATATAACATCATTACCCCCTATAAAAATCTTACTAATTTACGATCATCTAATAAACTGTTAGCTAACATTAGTAAGTCAAACGACTTGGCAGGTGACTCTCTGTTCTCAAACACTACTGGGAAAAACTGGAATTTACTACCTACTGTCCTAACTTCTCTTCCTTCTCTACCCCTCTTCAAACAAAAACTGAAAATATTCCTCAGAACAAAATGGCTATGCCCTTGCAACAACCCTGACTAGCTGATTAACTCTACTAATTTCCCCCCTACTTTCCCCTTTGGATAACTTGTTCTTATTTCATCTGTAAGTAGCACTGTTTACTTGTAACCTACTATGTCATACTTTATTTAAATGTCATATCTAATAATTTTGTAAATAGTATTTCTTTTTAAACCATTGATTATTTGTTACTTACCAGTGTGTTTGATATTTTTGTAAACTCTAACCAATGTGCACCAAAATGTATTACTATATTTTTTCTCTATGTAAACTTTTTATTTGACGCTATTTTACTTTTTATTTGTTACTGTACTGGAGCTTTTCTCCCCGGGCCTCTACTGAAAATGGACATATATCCAGTTGGACTAGCCCGGTCAACAAATGTAACATAAAAAATAAATAAAATAAAGTATAGTCAGTACATAGTTTTGCAAAATGATTCTTTTTCTTAATTGTGCATACCTAGACATATGACAGTAGGGTTCACTTGGGAGTAATGTCTCCTTTGGATGTTCAGGTCTAGTTGTACTTATTACTGAAGCTTTTAGGGGTTACTGTTTCTCCTTATTTCACTTACTCTTTACCCATTTTCATCATGATTTTTCTTCCTTTGATATAAGATGAATACAATAGATCAGGAAGCACTGTTAGGACACCGTGGGGGGTCATGGCTACAGGACTCAAAAATGCAAACCCATTACTCTTTGACAAGCCTGTTCTTCCATTGTCTGTTTCAAAAATCCCAAGTTCTGCATTTGCATTTCATAAGAAATAAGTCACATTTCATTGTATGTATCTCCCTTCTGATCAAAAGCAACCATGGCCATTGTTATTCAGTCTGTTAGACATATGTCTTTCATGTGGTCCACACTGTAGTAATGAAGTACTTGTGTTGTGCTATCCTATATTTACATTTAGCTAAACTATCTTCCACTCAGTCCTAAGTTGTTTTTTGCATTTTAATGCAAATGCGGACAGCTCAACTGCTATCAGTAGCTTTTTCATCTCCACAGGACACTCTCCATTGTAGTATGCCACTGTCTTTCCATATGCATGTGCTCACTGCCTGCAGCTTTGTCTGTATACTAATTTGTAGCGACTTGCAGAATACAAGAGTCCTGGACAGCATGCTCAATGTAGCCTTATGGCATCTACTGCAGTCATCCTTATTTCTTTATATTTTCAACTGTACTGTTTGTATACTAATGCTTAGTATTTCTTCTATTTACACACACACACACACACATATATATGTGTGTGTGTGTATATATGTATATGTGTATATATATATATATATATATATATATATATATATATATATAGTGTGTGTGTATATAATGTGTGTGTGTGTGTGTATATATATATGTAATGTGTGTATATATATGTATGTGTGGTTGTGGAATATTTTTATGTATTTATGTTATTTTATTTTATTTTATTTTACATTTACATTTGTTAATTGGGCTAGTCTAACTGAATATATGTCCATTTGCAGTAGAGGACCAGGGATAAAAGCTCCGATATATGCATAACTGGTTCTACCTGACATAGTCGAAACCACACAACACCGACAACCACATCACCGACACCACATATTCGACAGTCCATAAACACGAAACCACACATAACCGACAACGAAATAACCGACGGTACACAAACACGAAACCCCATACACTGCACACACCACAATAACAATTAAAAACAAAACACATCCCCATTCCACAAACCACACACACAACACAAGCACACCAAAATCCTTACAAGCCCACACTAAACCTTACCCTAACCCTAAGGTCCGTCACTATCGCACTTACCTACCCGCCCCTAACCCTAACTCACTTAACCCGCCTATCGCTCCTAACCCTAACTCACTTAACCCACCCTATCGCCCCTAACCCTAACTCACTTAACCCACCCCTATCGCTCCCTAACCCTAACTCACTTAACCCACCCCTATCGCTCCCTAACCCTAACTCACTTAACCCACCCCTATCCCCACAGACCGTCAATCTCCACACTTACCTGCCTCGCACCCTAACGTCCGTCACTACCGCATACTCACACAGCCTTTCCCCATGTCGGCATCCTCGGCGTTGGTGTTGTCATCCGTCGTGTCGGTCTTCTGCATTGTCGATGTTCTGCCACTCGCGATTCGCGTCGGTCTTCTTCGTTTTCGATCTTCTGGAGCTCCGAATTCCGCTGTCGGTCTTCTGCGCTGTCGACGAAGTCAGGTAGAACCGCATAACTATAATACCATACAATAAATGCAAGAGTATCATAACATACAATATATGCCCTAGCAGGAAGTGACAGACATAAGAGTGCACGTCGGCAAGAGATAAAAAAAAAAAAAAAAAACTCAAGATAACATAGGTTCATAGGTTCATACTAGGCAATCTGCCCTGGGGCAATTATAAGCCTAGCCCGATTGTGTATGGCTTACGCCACCCCTTGATTTGAGTATACTGTGCCCTTTTTAAGGTTTAGTTTACTGCGCCTCTGTCTAATAGTGACACAGGAGTAATCCCTGGGACAAACCTACGATCCCCCATCCACCTATCGAGATTCTTCTTGAAGAGATTCAGTGAGGTGCTCTGCCTCACATGAACTGGAATTCTATTCCAGAGCGAAGGGAGCCTCTGGGTTATGAACCTGTCCCTCCAGCAAGTTCTATTTTATTTCTGTGCTGAGGTTCAAGTCCCTCGAGCGTGTGGCTCTAAGGGATTTAGATTTACTGAGGTGGAGCATGTCCATTAATTCTGGATTTGACATGGCTTTGTATGTCAGGCATAGATCGCCTCGAAGTAGGCGGTATGCAACTGAGTAGAGCTGGAGTTTTTAACCGAGCAGCATATGGCATCTGTTTGAGACCCTTGATCCTCTTGGTGAGATACTTTTGGGGTCTTTCTAATTGCTGCAGGTGTCGGGTAAGGTACATCCCAAAAGGGGCATTGTATTCTATGATGGGCCCGATGAGGGATGAATAAAGGGGCATGATTACCTCTCTTGATCTAGATGTGAAACCCTTCGTGATGAGGTGGGCTATGTAGAAGGTCTTTCTAACCACTTTGGCAATGTGGTTTTCAAAGGAGAGATTGCTATCAACTTGGGTCCCCAGGTCTCTAATAACTTTCTCTGTACTTAATGGGTTTCGGCCTATGTGGTAATTTGTGGGCACATTGTTTTTGCCAAAGGGTATGACTATACATTTTTTGGCATTTAGCTTTAAATCATGGCGCTGGCACCAGTTATCTGTCTCTGTGAGACCTTTTTGAAGGATGTTTGTGTCAGCTGGAGAGTTGATTATGGCGCCCAGTTTGCAGTCGTCTGCGAACTTGGTGATCCATAGTCCTCCCATGTTTGCCTGTACCTCGGAAAAGTATATACCGAACAAGAGTGGTCCCAGGGCAGAACCTATTGGGACGCCACTTGTGACCGTTTTTGAGTCGGACATGGCTCCAGCAACTCTCACTCTGTGGGTTCTGTCTTTGAGCCAGTTTGCGACCCATCTTGTGACATAGGGGTTTATATTTAAGCTGGATAGCTTATCTATGATGCCTGAGTGGGGTATTGTCAAATGCCTTTGCAAGGTCCAGATAGGCTGTGTGGACTACCTTCCCTTCATCTATGACTTTGGTGACTGTTTCAAAGAAGTCAACCAGGTTCAAAAGGCAGGATCTGCCCTTGACAAAGCCGAACTGGGTAGGATCTAGTGTCTATAGGTCCCCAATGTCTTTGTTTAAAAGCTCCATGATGATCCTCTCCATAGCCTTGCAGACTAAGCTAGTCAGGCTTATGGGGCGATAGTTTCCAGGGTCCGTAGAGGCTCCACCTTTGTGGAGTGGGACCACTGTTGCTGTACGCCATTCTGTGGGCACATATCCTGTAGTGAGGCTGAGATTGTATAGCTGTTTTATTTGAGGGATTAATTCCTCTTGGAGTTCATGTAGGACGCAACCTGGGATGCCATCATGTCCCTTGGAAGTAGTGTTTTTTTGCTTTGGGGAGGGCAGCCTTCACCTGAGCATCAGAGATGTTTGGGAGGCAGCCCTCTGCCGGGATAGATACTTGCTCTTTTGGGGGGGAGGGGGTGGAGAAGCTTGCACTGAACCTGTCTGCCAGGATATTGGCGATGTCTCTGGGTTCAGTGTATTTTTTGTCATTTAGAATCAACTCAGAACAAGTCTGGGAGTTGCACCCCAGGTTTCTAACATAACTGAAAAAAGCCTTATGATTGTCTTTGGTGTACTGTGCAATTTTTCTCTCGAAGCTGGCCTTGGAGGATTTTGAGGGATCGTAATTTTTTGCTAGTACTGATCAGAGATGCCTTTCCTATTAGGGATTTTGCTCTATATATACATATATTAAAAAGAAAAAAATAAGCAATATTAGTTTATTTTACATCAGAGGCCTGGGTACAGGCATACATACTTATGCCTACTTACAGCTAAGTAGAAGGTGAGTACTTCTAGAATAAGACACTCATTTAATAGAGCTGAGAGGAAGTCTCCTTTAATACTTAGGTAGTGGTTGTCATTTTTAGCTAAACCAAATAGAGATCGTAGGACAGAATAGAGGGGATGAATGTGAAGGGAGTGGGAGATAGCGAATGAGATGTTAGTCAGGGTTAGAGCAAGGGCATAGCCAGTGTGTGTTGAGATATTCCTTGAGATTTTTTTACAAACAATGCAGAAGAAAGAGAAGAGTTCAATAGGAAGTTGGTTCCAGGTTTTTCCCACTGTGTTAGAGAATATTGAGCCTCCAGCCTTGTTATTACATTTAGTAATGGAAACTAGTAGCTTATTAGCTGAGCATAGTGTTTCCACATTCTTGTATGGAGTAATCAGACTAGAGAGGATTGGGGTATCGTAGGGTGGTAGAGAATCTTCTGGGTGATAAGTTGTTGATAATGAGGTTGATTTCTGCAGTTCTAACCATCCCAGCTGTTTAAGGTTGTGACAGTGATGGGTTCTAAAAGGGGCGCCTGTGGCAAATCTGGCAATGTTATAGGTGGTTGCAAGTTTGCTCTGGTTGCTTTTAGATAGGTTGGTATAAATGGCACAGGTATATAACATGTTTAAGATGAGGTGGTTTTGGGCAATGGTGGTTCTGGCCAATGGTGTAAGGAAGGTTTTGATTCTATAAAGGGAGCATAGTTTTCTGTTGACTTACTTTATAGTAGTATTAATAGGATCATTGTGATACCAAAGAGTCGAGTTGTAGTGTCTGGGGATATGGTAGTTGTTACAGGTTACTGTCAAGTGACATTGTGGAGACTTTTGGGTAGGAGTCAAAAGCAACAATTTCATTATTTTGGGGTTCAGGAGGAGGCAATGTTGCATATACCAATTTTCACCATTATTAAATATGGTTTGAGTGAGGGTCTGGAGTGAGGAAATGGAATTGGCAGAACAGATTAAAGTTGAATCATCTGCATATTGTATGCAGGTGGCTTGTGGAGTATTAGCTTTAAGATCATTAATAAAGATAGAAAAGAGAAGGGGACCTAATATAATTGACACTAGAATAGACAAGTAAGTATCGCTTCTGGGCCTTGAAATAGAAAGTCACTTTGTAGATAGAGCTTCAGCAAGAGCAGGGGGGATGGAAAGCTGGTCCACCACTGGTACTGTGGCTTAGTTCCAATCATGGATATGGACTTGATGACCAAATTGAAGTAGCTTTGCTAACAGTACACTTAAAGTACTCTATTCCAGATGAATGTCAATTGCTTCCTGTTTTTGAAAACTGGAAAAAGTGTGTGTGTGTGTGTGTGTGTGTGTGTGTGTGTGTGTGTGTGTGTGTGTGTGTGTGTGTGTGTGTGTGTGTGTGTGTGTGTGTGTGTCAGCATGCATGAATGTATGTCTGTATGATGTCTGTGGTGTGACGGAAAATGATAGAGCTAAGATGGACTGACACCAGATTTGCTGAAGTCCTGTAGGGATAGTTGTGTCAGTGCAGCAGGCTTGCAACCATTAATGAGGGAATATGTTATGGCTTATTGACACTGGAATAGACACCCTAGTTGACATGGGAGCTGTGTGTTGTGGAAAGGTGAGTATAGGATAACTGAGTGCTCCACTGCTTATGGTTCTGTTCATTCCATTATGTACACAGGCTGTCAGTGTTCTAACAGAGAATAAGTGGTGAAAATGGTGCATGTGTCTATGTATAAGCGTATATGTTAGTGCATGTGTGAGTGAGTAAACATGCACGTGTGAGTGTATGCGAGCAGTTCTTCATGCATGTCTGTATTTTGCTGTAACATAGAAAGATGGATCAAAGGTGGACTTGATACTTCCTGCTCTGGAGAGAGGTGTGTGTGTGACTGCAAGTACTGGATTGGATGGGTGGGTGGGTGGATGGTTTTGTGTGTGAGAGAGAGCACATCTATAGAGTCATGTAAGGTGCATGGTGTGACAGAGAAATGAGGATCAAAGCTGAAGTGGAACCTCATTTTATGCATAGAGGTGTGCAAGCTTGTGTGACGGCAGGAATCTTGAGTTCAAATATGTTGAACATGAGCCTGTATGTGTGTGAGCGCATTTTGTAAAGAAAGTTGAGTCTGGCTGCATCTGTGTCTGGCAGTGTGTGTGCGTGTGCATGTGTATGTGCACATCTGTATGAGATGTGTGTGTGTGCACATCTGTATGAGGTATGTGGTGTAACAAAGAACTGTGGAGCAAAGCTGAACTGACACCTCCTTGCTGTCGTGCTCTGGGGAGAGCTGTGACAAGTGCAGCGGGCTTGCTTCAATTGTAGGGGGTGATGTGACAAGGTGACAAAGTCATTACCTTAAGCATCCCTCTTGGAATTTAAGCAGTCTTCTGTGGAGAGGTGGGTAATGCAGCACATTTTAGCTGTACATTGCATGTGTGTTAGTGTTTGTTGGGTGTTGCTCTCTGTACACAGGGTGTACATGGTGTAACATAGAACATGTGCTTAAAATGATGTGGGTGTGTGTGTTTGCGTGTGTGTTTGCATGTGTTCAATTATGCACATAGGGTGTCCATGATGTAGCATAAAACAAGTGACGACGGTGATGTGAACTTGTGTGCAGGAGTGTAGGTGTCAGACTACATGTACATGTATATGTGTGTGAACAAATGTGTGGAGGCATGCATGCTATCACAGTGAAGCTGGTATGGCTTTACAGGTGTGTGTGTTTGCGCGTGTGTGTTTGCTTGTGTGTGTGTGTGTTGTGTGTGTATCGAAGAACTGTGGAGCAAAGCTGAACTGACACCTCCTTGATGCCCTGCTGTCTGGAGAGTTGTCTCAGTGCAGCGGGCTTGCATCAGTTACTGGGGTGATGTTACAAGATGACAATGTTAGTGCCTTAGACAACACCCTTGGAATTGAAGCATTATTTTGTGGTGAGGTTGGTAATGCAACGCACTTCAGCGATACACTGCTTCTATGTGTGTGCGTGTGTCCATCTTGTAAGAGAAGGGTGTACATGGAGTAACATAGAACATGTGATGAAAATGGTCTGGGGTATGTTTGGAGTAACATAGAACATGTGATGAAAATGGCCTGGGGTATGTTTGTTGTGTTTGCTCAAGTACGCAGACATGGTGTCACATAAAGCAAGTGCTGAAGGTGATGTATGCATTAGTGTAGGTGTCAGACCTGTATGTGTGAACTAATTTGTGGAGGCATGCATGTTACTACAGTGAAACATAGATTATAGCTGATCTGGTGTACAGACGTATGCGTGTGTATCTGCAAGCATTCCTGTATGATGTCTGTGGTGTAAAGGAGTGTGAAGCACAGATGGAGTGACACATCCCTGCTGCCCTGCTTTGGGGAGAGCCATCTCAAGGGCAGTGTGCTGGATACAATTAGTGGGGAGTGTATGAATTGACATTTATTTCAAACTCAGGACCCCACCCAGTTCCGGTTTTTCAAAGGCAGATCATGTCTCCCAAAATTGATAGACGTCTTTGAAGCAGTCACCAAAGCCGTAGACTAGGGTAAGGTGGTTCACACAGCCTGTGTAGATCTTGCCAAGGCTTTCAACACCATTCCCCACTCTGGAATTATTGATAAACTGACTAAACTAGGTATAAATATCTATATCACAAGAGGGGTTGCCAAATGGCTCACTGACAGAACCCACACTGTGAAAGTAGCAGACTCAAAATCTGACTTCACACCAGTGACAAGTGGAATACCACAGGGTTCATTCCTGGGTCCTCTCCTTGTTGGTATCTGCTTTTATGAAATACAGGCTAACGATGTTTGCAGATGACTGCAAACTAGAAGCAATAAGCGAAAATCCTAACAATGTAGATATCCTACTAAAGGGCCTGACTGAGACAGATTCCTGGTGTCAAAGTCATGGCCTCAAGCTCAGTGCCAAAAAGTGCATTGTCATCTGCTTTGGTAAAAACTCTGTACCCATGAACCACCACATAGGCAGTAGTAAAATTAACATTTGAAAGTGGGATGAGAGACCGAACACAGGTGGACGGTAGTCTCCTTTGATAATCACATTGCCACGATAGTCAGGAAATACTTCTACGTGGCACATCTAATCACAAAAAGTAGTATATGCACATATATTAGTAAACAGTTTCACAAAAATATATTTTTGCTTGAATTACATATAAAATGATGTCATGCAAAGTTTTGCCCCACTATCGATTACATGACACATTTTATATTACTACTAATCCATTTAAAAGAGGGACATATTTAAATTGTTTTGACAATATTATAATTAATTCTTGTATTTAACTTGCAAATGTGTGGGATCAGCTATTATACCCATGGTTCAGATGGCAGATGGTGCTATCTGGTTTGCAAAAGTCCCCATACAGCTACACATATTGTGATTCTAAATATTTATGCACCTTGTAACAAACATTTCATGTCTCTATATAAAAATCATTCCCTACTCTGGAGTCATTACTTAATATTAGGAAGGGACTGGAATGCATATCAAGATCCGATAACAGACCAATCAAATTCAAGTAAACCTTACATTTCTGAAGCAATGAATACTTTGTTGGAATTAAAAAAAACAATTTTGCACTATTCGAATCTTATAACCACCAAAAGCACAATTCGGCAAATGATAAATTTACTTCCTTCTCACAATGCCACAATATGTGGTCTAGGATAGGCTTTTTTTTTAATTTCAGACTTCTTTTTAAATTTGAGTTGTAAATGCCATATTGATACTAGATTATTTTCAGAACACTCTTAAAATTACGCTCCAGATAAATTGGTCATACAGACAGAACTTGAAACATAGGGTGTACAACTGGACCCTGAACCCTAACCTACAGCTAAAGAATTATGTAGAGAATGAAATAAAGTTATTAGTAGATGAATTAATGGAAAAAGCACCATTGTGTCTCTTGTTCCCTTTGATCTTGAGTGGGCTATAGGCAAAGCAATGATAAGAGGTTTACTAATCAGCAAAGCATCTCACTACAAAAAACTATATAAAGAGAAAGAAAGCTTAATGAAAAGAAATATATTGAAACTGGAATCAGAATTGGAAATAAATGTCAAGAAGGAAACCGAAAAACAAATATTCAACTGTCAGAAGGAATTATACATGCTCAAGGCAAATCAGTTAGCATTCAATAAGACAAAAGTATTAGCTAGCTATGCAGAAGAGGCACAAATCCCATCTAGATTCCTGGCTCATGATTAACCTTTAAAAATAGTCACCTAACATCTCAGAAATAGCCCACAATAATAGGTCTTATAGCTCAAATGAAGAGATTCTTAACCTCTTTGGAAAAAAAAAAAAAATATATATATATATATATAGAGAGAGAGAGAGAGCAAGTTTAATTCAGATTAGTGTTTTTTTTTTCTCCCACTTAGCCTGGATATGTGTATGTCAACAGTAAGGAGGAAATAGTCATTAGGGAACAGCTTTAGTGGCACACCAGACTGACATTTGTTTGATGTCTATTGTCATGCAGGGTTGCTAATTAGCTGAACCTAGTTAGCTGGAAATCTGAGACTCTGGCTCATAGAAGGAGTGGAGATGGGAGGAGTAACTTGGTCTGGAACTGACAGTAACAAAATTGCTCTTTGTAAAAGTCTTTTTATCTCTGTAATTAGGTGACACTTTTCCAAGCTTCTTTCAGAAAATGTCTAGTGCATCAGTATGAACAACATTTGTAAAACTCAGTGTAGGACAGTCAGTAACACTTGATCTACTGACTGTTAAACGTGGGAATATTTTTCAGGTTTTCCATTCAAAGTGAATGGAAGCCTGATCTGACAACAAAAGGTAGGGCAAATTGTTCTCACAATCAGAGCTGTCAGACTGCAGTTTGGGACAGATTTAGCCTATTATGTGAAAATAGTCTCATGGGGATGTCTGCCCCCATGAGGGCAGACAGAAGAACAAAAAAAATAAAAATAAGAATGAATACTTTTTTGGATTAAAGCAGCTTTGGGAGGTGCAGAAAATCATGACTAGATAAAAAATATATGTTTTTTCATCATTTACCCGTAGTTGTCCTTTAAGTTACTTTAGAGCTGGGCCATAAACAAAAGATGTTATCTCTCGGTTTCAGTGCAGTAACAAACACAATGTCTAGAACAAGAAGTTTTTTGTATTGTCTTTACATGTGGAGGAATGTAAATTATTTTACGACTTCCACCATTTGCCAAAAGATCTAAGAAGTGTCCTTGTTTATGTGTTTTCACAGGGAGATGCTAAATGCTGGTAGTTTCTAGCAATGGGAGTTTAGCAAGGGAACTAAAGTCAGGTGACAAAAAGTGATGTCATGCTGCAAGTATCCCAGCAGTAATATTTGAAATCCTAATTTAACAACTCTCTGAGAGAGAGACTGGGAATTTTGTATTTGTCTTTGACCTGACAGCATATGCTGGGAAAACCCAGTCACCACATATGCATTAGTAAGTTTCTAGGGTATAGTAATTCTTTTAAATTCAGTAAGGAATATAGTAAAGATTAGTTTAGATGTTTTCTGAACTGAGGTGGTGGTGCTGCGGTAGCATTGTCGCCTCACAGTAAGACATTGTCCTGTTCGATTCTCAGCTAAAGCGACTTCTGTGTGGAGACATGCGTGAATGGGCGTATCTTCGTTGAAGGTTGTGCGTCAGAGCTGGCAACTCGGCACGTAAAAATCTACTGCGAATCATTAGTGGACTGGAGTTCCGCTGTGGCGACCCCTAACCGGGAAAAGCCGAAAGACACAACAACAACAACAACAACAAAAAGTTTAGATGTTTTCTGTATTTATTTGAGTCTGTCCTGCAATGTTGTTTTAAATATTTCCTGTGATTTTGAACTCAGAAGTTACTGTAATGATTTACTGAGTATTTTCTTTTTCTTTTATTATTTATTATTAAATATATTTAAACCTATCTTTGTGGCTGATATTTGTGAGACATATTTAAGCTCTTAGAGTACTTGCATAGCTATTTGGTGACACTGTAGAAGCTACTCCTAATAGCCTTGCTCTTGGTCAAACTAGTATTTGGATAAATAGTAACATTACACAGTAGGATTGGACACCCTTTGCTAAGGGCCTTAAAGTGGCTGATAAGAGTCAGCTGGTGGTAATGATAAGTACCTTATAGTCTGGGCGAAAGGGGGCATAGCTAGTAAACCTGTACCAGCCTTTCCCAGGTGTGTGTGTGTGTGTGTGTGTGTGTGTGTGTGTGTGTGTGTGTATAGATCAAATTTCAAAGAGTGTGTGTGCGCGCGTGTGTGTGTGTGTGTGTGTGTGTGTGTGTGTGTGTGTGTGTGTGTGTGTGTGTGTGTGTGTGTGAGAGCTATTTTTTGCAGGGACACAAAGCACTGGTTGGACACTTGGTGCTGAAGATCTTGGCTTGGCCACTCAATGGAGATCTCAACTCTATAGCTGTGCCAGTGGGGGGCTCTTATTGGGGGCCTGGAGAAAGAAGGAGAAACCAGCCCAAGACTGACTATGGTCTCTGTGTGCTCTTAAGGGAAACTGTGTGTGTACTTGTCATCCTCCCAGTGTGTATGTTCCCCACTGTTGCCAGTGGTGAGGATTGAGGCTTGTTGATTACTGGACCAGTGCTAGGATGTCCCAGTGTGAGTGTAAAGAATTTCTGTGAAATTAAAGCTGAACTCTACTTCTTGTACAAATAGCTAAAAAATAGCAGTGTACTGGGACACCCTGCCAACCACTGCTGCTGAAAAAGAAAAAAGTGTGCTTCTGTCAATGCTGGTGAATCTTTTGGAAAAAGCAAGTAAAAAACAATGCTGTCTGAATTCTCAAAGCTGATTTTGCTAATGAATAATAAAAGGGCTATGGGACAAGCAGTCAGGATTTATATGCTATGTTAAGCAAATTGTTACCATTGTAGGGAGCACTTAGCAATGACAAATTAAGTCTTGTGTTTTTGTAATATTTTGAAGCAAACACAAGTTGAGATGCCATTAGAAGATTAAATAGTGTTTCTCGGGAAGCTGATTGTGAGCAAACTAATTATCCAGTGTTAGCAAGTTCTTAAACAGCTGGAAATGATGCCTCCAATAATTAAACAGTGACAGAATAAATGGGTTTAGTTGTGTAGTACAGAATGAAAATGGTGCATAAACCGGGTTAATTTTCTGATTTAATTGCTCTGCTGTGGAGCTTTTAGGCTGAAAACCTGACAAAATTTGTTATGGAGTATACAACAAAAGGAGGTTCAAATATTTGTACTGAGAATAAAACTGTTATTATGGAAGGCAACAATATTATGTTCTGCTAAGAAATGGCAACATAGATTTCAAAAGGAAAGTAGTTCAAACCAAATAATTCTTATTATAAACAATGTTGCAGCCAGTAGAATAAGAGCTCTTTGCACGAAAGAATCCCTGACATGCTCAGAAAAGGGATGCTTTAGATATGTGTTGGACCTGAGAAAAGTGAAGATATAATTTTGTCTGAGAGTGGTAATTCTATTTTTAAAGGCTCTAGCAGAATGGGATTAAATAATGCTGAAGAACAGAATTCATTACAGCAAGAGATTATAGAAATGATAATGGAGACCCTTTCAGGAAATGTGGCTGCAGAGCATGTGGGTGCCCATCAACTGAAAATATTAAATAAAACTCTACAGAAACAGCAGTGGTTTTGACTGTGATTTGCAGCCCCTGCCTGAAGGTGCTAAAAAGAGCCAAAGGTCACAGCACATAAGTTCAGAGGATAAAAATGAACCTTGATGGTGTGATGTTGCAACAGGCAGGATTTCAAAAGAGTCTTACCTCTTTAAAGGAGGTCAAGAAAGTACAAAATTGTAGAAGCTATTACACAAAAATGTGAAATAGCAAAAGCCACATCAAGCTGGTGATATTGCTGAGTACAGAGCAGATAAAATTACAGTGAATGTTTGTTGAAAATCAAGAATAGCCATAAAAATAAGCTGACTGAGGCAGAAAGAGTTTTGTGTGGTTTTCAATAAAGTCACCAAGTGTTAGTGACTGACTTTGACTACCTGAAAAAAATGCCCAAGTTAAACAGACCAATAAATGCTATTTTGTCCAAAAAGCTCTCAAAACTATCTGAACTAGTTGGAATAGTAAAACAAAACAAAAGATTTGAAATTTCTGTAATGCAACTATGTCTCGGTATCAGCAAAGTCTAGATTCTCTAAAGAGTGAGAATAAAAAAACAAACTAAAGATGTTGTAAGGATGAATTATTTACAGAAGCAGTTTGCAGCACTACAGATAAGTCAAAAGGAGGAGATTGTCTTTGAAAAGAAGTGAAAAGAGCAAAATGTCTGAACTTGAAATACAAAACTGAACTCAAACCTAGAGTCATGTTAAGAATGTAAGTGCAAAAGGAAAAAATTCTAAAGTGTAAGGGGAACCTACTCTATTACGTCAGAACTGGGAAGGAACGCAACTGGAAGTGGGTGGAGAAAGAAACCCTACTACAAGACAACTGATGAATACCGTGAAGAGACTTATGAGGACAGAGTGATATGCATAACCGTATTATGCAATTGTGTTATTGGGAAAATATATATTTTTTACTATGTTTGAAGAAAGTTCTGAATGTTATTTAAAAGTTATAATAAAGATATTGTATTTTGAATGAAAAGCAGACTGGTTTATGCCTGAAGCATGGCAATGATAGAAGAGGTGGCTAAAGTTACATATTCTGTTTCAGCTAATGACCTAACATAACACACTACGTAGAAGCATCGAATCCTGCTATAAGACACACTAATTTTGTTTGAAAGGGATTATGGCACACTGTTTACTGTTTTAGGAAGGGAACATTGGTAGTGCTATCAGTGGACAAGAACTGTGTATGCATTTCAGCAACTGTACTTCAGGTTCTGTACTCTTAAAAGAAATGTTACTCTAACTCTAATGGACAATCCATAACTGAAATGCACACCAGTTCAATTATCTTTACTCTAACACAACTATATTTAGTTCAGCATCATGCGAATTAAAAATCATTAATGTATTCTGAATTAACTTTTTCTTTTTCGACATCACAGAATACGTATGCTAACATGTTGCATGAAATTATTTCTAGGCTAATGAAGGCAATAATGCTCAATTTATATGGACCACATGTTTGCCATCTGTTTTTTTATTGTGATATATTAAAAAGATGCATGTAATTCAGCTGTCGAAGCATGATATCATAGGCACATTACAGGTTGAGGACTACTTCCTAGTCAGTACTTCAGTAAATCTTCTTCTTCTTTTGGCTGCCCCCGTTAGGGGTCGCCACAGCGGGTCATCTGTTTCCATTTTTTCCTGTCCTCTGCATCTTGCTGTGTCACACCAACCACCTGCATGTCCTCTCTCACCACATCCATAAACCTTATCTTAGGCCTTCCTGTTTTCCTGTTACCTGGCAGCTTCATCCTTAGCATCTTTTTCCCAATATACTCTGCATTCCTCCTCAGCACATGTCCAAACCAATGTAATCTTGCCTCTCTGGCGCTGTCTACAAACCTTCCAACCTGGGCTGACCCTCTAATATACTTATTCCTAATCTGTCCACCCTCGTCACACCCAGTGCAAATCTTAACATCTTTAACTCTGCCACATTCAGCTCTAACTCCTGCCTTTTTGTCAATGCCACTGTCTCCAACCCATATAACATAACTGGTCTCACTACCCTCTTCAGTAAATAAAATATCCAAAAAAGAATCATTCCAGTAAAAATATAGATCAGATTAATAAGGCTTATTTTCTAAGCTAGTTACTGCAAGAGGCAGTAAATAAGGATGCAGGCACATATCTAGGTGCGACCATACTGGATTGCATGTAATGGCAAATCTAAAGTTTAAACAAAATTGTCTAAATGTAGATTTTACAATGACCCCGCACTTCCATTTCCAGAGCAGTAATAAGACAGAAGGTCAAAAAGGGGACAAAAGGTTAACAGGTACAGAGATGCCTGGCATTTTAGGCATTGTCTTGCAAAATTGCTATAGGCTTATGAGAGATAAAAGTATTACTCTTGTCAGAAGTCCATCTTCAGAATCTCCTTTTGGAAGGAGAATCACATGAATAAGCAATATGACTATTGAGGGAGTGTCGCTGGGGTGTAGGGAAACTGCCATGTTGTTAAAGCAAGGAGACAGACTCATCTCAGATTATTTTATTAGTAGAAATGTCTTTATCTCACATAAAGAGATGCAGAGACAAAGTCTGTACATCTAACTGCATCGGTTGTAATATACAGTCTATAGCTTTCTCTTTCAATAATTCTGTCAAAAGAGGATATATTACATTTGGTATGTTTTGTTGACTGCCTACTAACGTTTAGACTACATTTAACTTTTAGTTTGTTGTACAACCTCATCAAACATGGATAACATTCAACCATAACTTCTCATTAGTAACATGGTAGTACATATCCATGAACAGAACACATGCACATCACATGTTACATGTCATCACACAATATTGAATGCTTTTCTCTCAAAACACACACAGAGTTAAAACACCAGATAATTTTTATTTTAAACAAATCCCTGAAAATGGTGATTTTTTTTTTTTTTTTTGGTAGTCCAAAGATATATCAAACTGAGAACAGCCCACCTATAAAGCTTATGATATTAATCAGAGACTCCAAGACAGAACCCTTGGCATTGCTTATTGACATTTCCTTTAAAAAATTAATGCAAAGTATTGAGGCCTATTTTCGTGAATCCTGGCTTTTTTTTAAGCAAGTTAAGACAGGCTGAGTACAGTGATGTTTTTTTTTCTTCTACAGTGGTTATAAAAATGATATTCTGTTGAGTAAAATATTGATACTTAGATGGAGAAAGATATTTTACATAGTACAAATTCCTTGAATGATGAAGCTGTTTATACTGTAAGCATTTTATCTGATTTTAAATAACAATGTTTTTTATACAGAAATGTATATCACCAACATGTACACTGAATGGCTCTCATATTTGCCAACCTGATTTACAGTTCATAGGAGAAATAGCATGTTTTAATTCTAAATTTGTAAGCCACACTATGTTTTACATGCTTTATAATGATGATCCATTTTTTTGTGAGGAGAGGGTCACACAAGCAGTTTCTTGAAATCTAAATTTTATTGACAAGGCTGATTTTGTCACAAATAACTAGAAAAAATATTAAAAGATAGCAATGAGATGTTTAAAGTTTGGATGATGCAACATTTTTTTTATTAATAAGAAGAACAACATACATTTTTATTACAGAATGAACATTCAAAGGACTTTCTTCCATTTAAACAGTGCATCCTAGCTGACAGGTTCAGTGCAAACTTCTCCCCCCTCTCCCAACCAAAAGGGCAAATATCTATCCCAGCAGAGTGCTGCCCCCCTGACATCTCAGATGCTCAGGTGGGAGCCGCCCTCTCCAAAGCAAAAAACACAGCATCAATGGGACCAGACGGTGTCCCAGGCTGCGTCCTACATGAACTCCAAGAAGAGCTAAACCCAAACATAAAACTACTGTTCAGTCTCAGCCTTACTACAGGATATGTACCCAAAGAGTGGCGTACAGCAACAGTGATCCCTCTCCACAAAGGTGGTGCCTCAACGGACCCTGGAAACTATCGCCCCATAAGCCTGACTAGCTTGGTCTGCAAAGCTATGGAAAGGATCATCATGGACCTCATAAATAAAGATATTGGGGACCTACAGACACTGGATCCTACCCAGTTTGGCTTTGTTAAGGGCAAATCCTGCCTCTTAAACCTGGTTGACTTCTTTGAAACAGTCACCAAGGCCATTGATGAAGGGAAGGTGGTCCACACAGCCTATCTGGTCCTCGCAAAAGCCTTCGATACAATACCCTACTCGGGCATTATAGATAAGCTCACCAGCTTAAATATAAACCCCTATGTCACTAGATGGGTTGCAAACTGGCTCAAGGGCAGAACCCACATGGTTAGAATTGCTGGAGCCATGTCAGACTCCAAACCAGTTACAAGTTTCATCCCACAAGGCTCAGTCCTGGGACCTCTCTTGTTTGGTATATATTTCTCGGAGGTACAAGCCAACACAGAAGGACTGTGGCTGACCAAGTTCGCAGATGACTGCAAACTGGGCGCCATAATCGACTCTCCAGCTGACACAAGCATCCTCCAAAAGGGCCTCACAGAAACAGACAACTGGTGCCAGAGCCATGGCCTCAAGCTAAACGCCAAAAAGTGTATAGTCATCCCCTTTGGCAAAAACAAAGTGCCCACAAATTACCACATAGATGGTAATCCATTAAGTACAGAAGAAGTAATTAGGGACCTGGGGACCCAAGTTGATAGCAATCTCTCATTTGACAACCACGTGGCCAAAGTGGTTAGAAAAACATTTTATATAGCCCACCTAATCATGAAGGGATTCTCATCTAGATTAGGGGAGGTCATCGTGCCTCTTTACTCATCCCTCATCAGGCCCATAATCGAGTACAATGCCCCTTTTGGGATGTACCTTACCAAACACCTGCAGCAACTGGAAAGACCGCAAAAGTACCTCACCAAGAGGATCAAAGGGCTCAAACAGATGCCATATGCTGCCCAGTTAAAGAAACTCCAGCTCTACTCAGTGGCATACCGCGTGCTCAGAGGTGACCTGTGCCTGATGTATAAGGCCATGTCCAACCTGGAATTAAGGGACATGCTGCACCTCAGAAAATCCAAATCCCATCGAGCTACACGCTCGAGAGACTTGAACCTCAGCACGGAAATAAATAGGACATGCTGGAGGGACAGATTCATAACCCAGAGGCTCCCTTCACTCTGGAATAAAATCCCAGTCCAGGTTAGGCAGAGTCCCTCACTGACTCTCTTCAAGAGGAATCTTGATGAGTGGATGGGAGATCGTAGCTTTACCCCGGGTATCACTTCTGTGTTACTGTTAGACAGAGGCACAGTATACTAACCTTGAAAAAGGGCATAGCAAAATTAATTTAAAATGGGTGGCGAAAGCCAAACACACTCTGGCTAGGCTTATAAATGCCCTAGGGCAGATAGCCTAGTATGAACCTATGAACCTATGAACCTATTACATTATGGATTTCACCTTCAGTACCCTTTTAAGGATAATTAAAATAAATAATATAAATTAAACAGGGCCAAATGCATTTTACCTCATATCACTAGTTCTTGTAAAGCAAAACAGTTTTTTAATCATAGTTCCATTTTTGTAACTTACGTTGGTATGTGTAACAGTTTTAAAACATTTTGCATGGGTATGAACAGCATATATTGGAAAAAACTGTTATGAGCATAACTATATAGTTAAGATGAAACAAATAAATAGTGGTTCAGATAATCATATACTACAATGCCCTTCGTTTAGAATATTCACATTTGTGTAGCAGACTGTGTTTTTCTAAGTCGGACTTTAAGGATTCCCTGTGGGATGCGCTGTTGGAGATGCTGGATGGGCAGTTTGGTGTGATGAGGGAGATGCTTTTTTTGATCTATTAAACAGAATCAGAGTTGCCTAGACATAGTAAGACCTTGCTGTCTATAGTTATGGTGGCTGGTAAAAAGCAATTACTAGAAAATGGAAATCAAAATTGAAACCAACTACATTAGAAGCAGTGAATATAGTAACAGAGATAAAACATCCAGAAATGAGAACTTTTGAAAAAGTTAGGAGCAAACTAAATTGGAAAAAATGGGAATTGTGGGAACAATACATACGGGGAGGAATGACGTTTAAAAAAAAGACAGGACTTAAATGAGCTATGTAATATTTGACTGAAAACTATTGGTTAGTTTATAAGTGGTGTATAATGTTTGCAACTGGGAGTGTGTAAGTATGGTTTGTGATGTAAAATGTTTGCAACTAGGATTGTGTCAGTTATTTAGGTTATATGATATATAGCAATATATATGAAGCATAATGCTTGTTAATTGTAACTTGTTAAAATAGTTTGATTACTTTCATATATATGTAAATGTGCCTATGTTAAAAGTGATAATTCAATAAAGTTGTTTAAGAAAAAAAAGTTACATAGATGTAGAGTTTGAAAATCTGCTAAAGGAGAAGTTGGAGTGATAATTATTATTAAATGCCAATCAGTATCCTGGTATTAATGACGTTACTCATGTAACAATTCAGCTTAAGTTATGGGATGTTGTAATTTTTCCTTTTTTTTTTTTTTTACTTTTAATCTACAGTAAGTTTTGACCACACACAGGGCACTACAGCTCTGAAGTTTGACCACAAATGTAATGCCGAAGAGCAATCAGGATAACAGATGGCCAGTCACATCTCTGTTACTTTACTCCTGGGTAGTTGCCCCTGTTGCCCCTCTGTAGCCATGCTACTGTTTGCAGGATCCTGCTGCCATTGATTGGACTCAATGACAATATGTGCCACTGACAATTTAAATGTCCAGATCAAGCATTTTTCCCTCTCAATCATAAATTTTCTTCCATTTGTAGTGGATTTTCCAGGAATAATGGTAGAATGTACCTGCAGCTGTCAGCATCTCTATGTTAGGCAGAGACAGCACAGTACCTTTTCGCCCAGTATAAGTCCTAACAGATGTTCATTGTTAAACAGGTTGGTACACTTGGATAGATGTCAGAAGCAGATGGCAGCGATGTCTGTTAAAGGGTTGTCCTGTTATGACAAGAGATGGAGTGATGGCCATACCTGAACTGCCACACACATTACATGTCTGTATAGCTAAGTGACCTTAGACAGTATTCAACAGGGAATAACAACAGACTTTTCAGCTATAGTATACTGTCTAATAATTATAGTACTGTCCAGCATATGCACTGTTCCAGCTGTAAAATGTAACAGTAGAGTTTGTAGAACTTCACTGCATTAATTTTGCTAGTTGCAACTTTACTGTATAGCAGGGGTGTGGCCAGTAGAATTTGTATAGCACTCCGACTCTCTGACCACACCCATGGGACATGACTAATTTGTATACAATGCAAATGATGGGCTCTAGTGCCAAGGACACTGCTATTGCTGAGTATTCATTCAGATTATTGTGCTGAGGGCAGTATATGTTTACTTGAGAAGTCCACAAGTGAACGGTGGTTTGCTTTGGGATGTGAGTTTCCTTCTATGGTTAAAACATTTCTTCATTTTGTAGGTAATGTTTTTTCTCAGTTATGTAGTGCTGAGTAGTGCATTACAAACAAAGGCTTTCCAGATACATGGGTGGTATTTGTGTGCTGCAGATACGCAGTTGTCTATATAATCTTGTGCGCATTCTGTTACCAACACTCCATAATGGAATATGGTTTGGGACCCATTTGTATACCTATTTCATACATGGACTCCTCCAATACACTGTAGTAAATGTAAGCACTCTGGGAATATAGACACGTTTCGGAACTGTACGTAGATTTTGCCATGTACCAGTCCTAACCAGATAATGATCATGTTTATGACTCTGACCTTACATCCTGAGGCCTAAAACCAATATCCTGCAGGTAAAATCTAGGGTCTGGATGACTGGCTACACCAAAACCTTTTAACAACTCAGGGAACAAGATGGGTAGGCAGAGTTGATGACCTTTTAAAATACTGTTTTAACCAATGCTTCAGATTGAACGCAGGGTGGTATGAGACAATACCTCATTGTCTAGGGAAAATAAGTTGTAAATGTCTTATTTGTTGATTTTACTAGCAGTTTTGTCTGGTGGAAGAGGTACTATTATGCATTGACATTTGGATCAACTGTCGTAAGAACTACTTCTACTATATATCGTTGAACATCAAACTGTTAATGATTAGAATCAGCAAATTGTGAGTCCTGAAAAGAAAATCACAAAAATCACAATTTGTGTTTTTTGCATTTTTTTGCAGGAGGCAAGGTCATGAGTACTCATCAGTATACGTGTGTCTGTGCACGCGAGCTTGTGTGTGTGTGTGTGTGTGTGTGTGTGTGTGTGTGTGTGTGTGTGTGAGGGAAGTAATTCCCAACACCCCTTGAGCTTCTATATACTAACTCCACAGTCACACCAACTTGAAGAAGAAGGAATTACTCTAAAACAGGCAACAATGCCAATATATATCACTGACAATGATTTCCTATTTAGCACTCCAAACCTCAGCATTTTGAGCCTTGGGCAATTGACGGTGAAAAAATCTAACTTTATCTACCAGTAGGGTAGTCAGAAGAACCAGCTGTATGAAGTGGAAGGTTCATATCATGTTTCAATATTTCTGCTGTGTATTATTCAGTAATACTATGGCTGAATAGGATTGTATTCTGGAATATTGTTCAGTAACACTATGGATGAATAGAATTGCATTTGGGAATATTGTTCAGTAATACTATGACTGAATAGGATTGCATTCGGGAATATTGTTCAGTAATACTATGACTGAATAGGATTGCATTCGGGAATATTGTTCAGTAATACTATGACTGAAGAGGATTGCATTCGGGAATATTGTTCAGTAATACTATGGCTGAACAGGACTGAATTCGGGGATATTATTCAGTAATACTATGACTGAATAGGATTGCATTCGGGAATATTGTTCAGTAATACTATGGCTGAATAGGATTGCATTCGGGAATATTGTTCAGTAATACTATGGCTGACCAGGATTGCATTTGGGAATGTTGTTCAGTAGTAATACTATGGCTGAATAGGATTGCATTCGGGAAATCACAGGTAGTTGCAGCAGCTTAAATGACCATCAGTAACATTTTCTCAACAATGAAGAACATATACATAAAAGTGTTTTTGACTGTTAACACTGTAAACTTGTTGAATATTTATTAACAAGATGCACAGGATGACAGGATAGATTATTTATGGGAAAATTATGAGGAGGGGGGCTATAGCTTAGTGAGGAATGGGAGGCAATTTTGGGGAGGCATACAAGGATGGTAAAAGAAAGATGTGAATGAATTTATGGTTGAAACAGTAGGCAAGAAACTGAAATGTGCATGTGTTTGAGACTGATGCCAGTTTATGCTATTTCTTTTGCATTTAGCAAATTCAAAAAGGTTTTGATGATGCCTGCTAATAGTATTGTCATTTGTCTAAGCAAACAAGAACTGTTTTGCAGAAATTTCTACAGTGTCTTTATAAGCAAGTTAGAATAAGATTTAGAAGATTTCTGAGCCTCCCAGAGATTGTGTCAAGAGGCAATAGCTTTGTGAAGTTCTGATTTGAACCAGAATAGATCACATGAGAAAATATCATAGTTCTAAGAGTGGTCATTGAGTTTATAATTGACAGGAGGTTAGAGTTTAAATAATGCAGAGTATCACTTGTTGATGGAATTGAAATTGGGTTGGGGCAGGGCATTGCAAAATGATATCTTTGATAAGCTAATTATATTGCTGAATAATGAAATCCTATAGATTGTGTGCGTCTATGAAACTGGGATTTCCGTGTAACTTTGAGGCTACCCACATAGGAAAAGTACTACAGTGGTTACTTGTGCTTTCTGTCATACTGACTATTGCTTATGTAATATTAAGAGTTGAGAACTATATCTAGCTTGTGACAAATTTCCTTTCTGAACACACATGCAGATGGATAAAGCTAAACAATGAAAGTGTGAATGAGAAAATGGCCATCTTGTCCAGAATAACTAATATTTAATTACTCTGGCAGGACAGGTTCATAGTGGACATGAGTATGCAGGCATTACAAATATAATTCAATCCAGAGATGACAATACTTAGGGGGACAATAGAGTCAGATGATTTTAAATGATTTGGTAGGCTGTATTTTAAGAGAGAGAAATAATGATTCTTCACTGACTTATGGTGACGTTTGTTTGATTACCAAAGTGCAATTTTATTTTTATACAGTACTATCACTCCTGCACCTGTTGTGTTTCTCTCAGAGGACAGAATATTGTAATTTGCAGGAGTTGCTTTAAAGTTCTTTCTGTTGGCTTCTTATGAGTACAAATAGAGCTGGAGAATAATACCAACACAATTGGTATACATCAGTAGTTTGTTCATAAAGCCTTTGATGGTTAAAATATTCTAGTTTTCAATGAGATTTTTAACTATGCAAAGGTGGTCACCTGGAATACAGACTGAACACTTTTTAAGAACAAGTGCAGAATTAGTGTAAGTATCTTAGTATACCTTTGTATGCTTTCCTGGATAGTGCCTAGTCTGGTGCTGTGTTAGGGTGCTAGTGTGATGTTTAAATAAAGACGTAAATTTCTTTGTAAAGAGCAGGTCTTAATTCATGTGATCAATGTTAAATTTCTTTGTGGGCTGTGTGTCATTTTATAAGTGTTAGATATATGTCAGAGATAGTCTGGATGGCATGCAATTACATGGAGGAGTGATTGAAGATATGTGGTTGGATATTTTTGTCACATGGTAGAATGGGTGGAGTAATAGGCAGCATAACAACAAGTTGGAGTGGTGTAGCATAGGAGTTATTTCTAATGATTTGGGGAAGAGGTGCTTAATTTCTGCCAATTTAACGTAGTTGATTATTGTTCTGAGTGCTAACAAGCTTCGTCCTGTAGTCCAGGGTTGGATTCCCTCAATCTCTATTGGCCTACTGTATGACTTTAATCAAGTCATTTAATAAGACAATGTTCCTGGGTCACCTCTAAAAAACAGTCATTTTTCGTTAGTGAGTTTATCAAGTTAACAACAAAAATAACGATAAAAAAAATTTGGTCTTGTAGACAAATTGAGAATATAACTGAGGGTATGTGTGAGTTACTGGGAGGACCCCACTTTTTTGCAGCAGGTGGAGAGTACTTTTTTGAAAATATTTAGAGAATATGACCCTGGGGGTAGTTGTAGTGGGAAGGATAACTTGTGCCTGAGCAACTCACAGCTACCATTCTTTAGAACTGAAGGCATTCCATATTGATTATACATGTCCTGAATTTGGAAGGCGCAGCAGTACAGCAGTTGCATTGTTGCCAAACAGCAAGAGGTTCTCCACTTTGATTCTCAGCTGGTGTGCCTTCTGTGTGGAGTCTGCATGTCCTCCCTGTATCCGTGTGGGTTTCCTCCTGGTGTTCTGGTTTCCTCCCACGTTATAAAGGCATGCGTCTGGAGTGTTTCTCCCTGGGCCTCCACTGAAAATGGGCATTGTTCCAAGTTAGATTTTCCTGGTAAACAAATGTTAAATAAAAAGTAAATAAATGCACTAGGGGAGTCCTGATAAATACATAGATCTATATTTATTTATTTATTTATGAATATAATTTTTAACTGGGGTAGAACACTGATCCCACTGGACCACTGTCAGTCTCAGCCCAGAATGTAAACACACAAGTGCAAAAAATAAAAAAATAACTTATACATTAAAAGAGCATGCTAAAAACATAGAAATAGTTAATTTACAATAGAAAGAAATATTTATAAAGGTAGTCAACAGAAACTACTATGCACAATATTTCTATCAGAGTAGTGACTTGTGAGGAGTTAGAGTAGTGATGTGTTAGAAGTTAGAGAAGAGAAGGTATAGAGGAAATTATAGGCAGTATCTGTGGGATATCAGGCAGACTAGGTTATATGACCTGAAGCAGAGCATTTACAAGCCACTCACTTGTGCTTTGCGATACTTAAGTTGTACTCAAAAGGAGGAGCAGTTAGAGATGCCTTTAAGATTTAAGGGGAAAATCCCTCCAGAACTTGGGCCCAAAGGTAGAAAGGGAATGTTTGAAGCACTGAAGGCTGGCTTTAAGAGCTTTCAAGAGAGGGCCTGAGTGGCTATGAGATCTAAGGTTAGGTGACAGAAGCTGGCTAAGTAAGCTAGAGAAAAGAGAAGGGCATGAGTTTTATTTCAAGAGCCAGTAAAGGTGGAAGCCATAAAGTAGATTGGTCCACTAATGAACTGGCAGCCAGTTGGCTTTGGCTAGTGGTAGACAGCAGTGTTCATACTTTGGGGAAAGGGTAATGAAGCAGCAGATAAAACTGGAAATTATTTGGATGGTGATAGAGTTTCTTTTATTGGTAGATGCTAAAACAGGTAGGCAGTACTCAGGTTGGGCTAGAAGAACTGCAGTGCCAATAGCATTTCTTGTTGTGTGGGAGAAATAAGATGAGATTTTGTTGGCCCAGAAGAGCAGGGAGTTTATCTTTTTCCATGTGTTTACAAGATGATGGTGGAAGTTAAGTTAAGGATCAAGGTAGATTCCTGGGTATCTGAAAGTCTTAACCTGCTCAATGACATTGTTATGGTGGTCAAGAATAAGAAAGAAGCTGGGGTACTTTGTCTTTTAGTGGAGATTCGAAAGAGCAAAAGCATAGTTTTAGTTTTTGATGAGTTAAGTAATAGTTGTTTGTTATTCCTTTTAAACTGAGTGTGGTAGACAATATCCATGTCATCAATGTATAGTAAGATTGAAAGTTGGAGAAGGTTGAGTATAAGCTTAATTATAAAAATGGAGAAAAGAAAAGTGGCCAATATGGAGCCTTGAGGGCCTCCTTTAAGTAAGGAAGTGATATGTATTGTTGTTAAAATTTACTGAGAAATGACAGTTGGGTAAATAATTTTTCTACCAGGAAATCAGGTCAGGGCTAATTCCAAAATTCACTAGAACTGGAGAAATGCAAGCATCTGGCAGGCAGTACACAAGGCCACATGGTTCCAGAATGGGTTCATGCATGGCTTGATGGACAGGGTCAGTGGATCAATAATCAGCCATAGCAGCATCAGTGCAGAAGATGTTCACCTTTTCAGAAGTGATGGAGTTCACCTAAATGAAGATGGTATTGACCTGTTCTTGACTGATTTCCATAATATAGCAATGCAGGATATACTGGCAATGTGCACCTAATGACAAAGGATGGAGAACAGCCATGAGTAAGTAGGACCACTGCAGTAAGGAAAACTCTATTACATTTTATGAAAACCTCATTTTATTATGGTTTCACTACTTACAACATGGTAAAAGAGGTGAAACTGTATGATTTACACATGTACAATTATTACATATTATTTTTGACTTGTTATGAAATTTATTATATTTTTCATATTTTGGTGAATAGCCTGGTTAGGGAACATTTCAACATGGTAAATAGGACCTCATTTTGAAGATGGTATAAGTACTTACAACATGGCAAAAGAACTGTAACTGTATGCTGTAGGATATGAACATTATTGTAGTTCATATTTTGGTGAATAAGTCTGCTAGGATATATGGCAAGATAATAAGTGAGGTATCCTTTTGAAACCACTATAAAAATGTACAACTTCATGTAATAACATACAATGTGAATATCATACATGGACAGATATCCCAGTTTGTTTACTTGTTAGATTATGAAAATTAATATCTGTGCCATATTTCTGTCAATATGTGTGCAAGGAAGTAAGGCAAGTTCATGGATGATGTCTAATATTCGCAGCAGAACAAACAAAGACCAATTTCTGCAAAAAATAATGCTCATGTATGACATGGTCAGAAATCAAATACTTGTACTTGTTGCATTATAAAAAGTATGATATTTCTCATTATTATGCCCATATTTGTGCAAGAGAGGATGGTGACAACACACACATGGTGGATCCTTTGAAAGCTGACATTGAGCCACACAACTTGCACACTGATATGTAGTCTCTGTCTGTTACAGGGGATGAAATATCATGCTTTGTGTAATTGTCAGATTATGAGAAATATATTATTAATCATATTTCTGAGAATATCTCAGTAAAGGAACATCACACAGTACTAGTTAAGGAAGCATTTTAAAGCTGACATTCTCACAAATTAATTACAAATTGTATGGGTCTACATGGTATGTTCACCAAGAAACTGTTACTTGTTTTACCAAAAAAAGTAAACAATATGCATAACATCTAAATTCCTTGGCAAATATTTAATAATGACTTAGATCACACTATCAACATTTATACTGTTGGAAAGATCATTGTTTACTGAACAACTTTCACATTTACATATTTAGTCTAGAACTTATGGTTAAAGAGTTATGAACATTTGTTTTCTGTATGGTATTTCAAATGGATTCTCTGGAAATGAGCTCAGGCTGCACTGTTGTTCCTATGGTGGAAGTAAGCAGGCAGCATTTTCTGAGCTGCTCCAGAGTGAATGAGTTAATTTTAGCTAAACTGAATAAAAATTTATAAATTCAAAATACAAATGAGAATATAATTCAGAAGTTCAAACTGACAGTGTACGCCCTTGACAACAAAATAGTAATCATAACCTGATATTCTTAAACTTGGAGGGAAAAGGGATTTTAGTTTTGAGGTAGGCGATTCTTTCAGTACAATTTGTCAGCAAATATTTCTACTCACAGTCAGTTAAAAATGAGATTCCTTCACTTCAGAGGAATGGATTTCACATAAGTCAAAAAGAAGAAAATGACAAAGGTTACAACAAAGATGGCACGTGAAAGGTTGTGGCCACAATTAGAGAATTCCAAAGTATAAGGCTAAAAGTAAAGAAAATGACAAAAAAAATCTATGTTCATTAAAGCAAAGGGAGAGGAGCTGAGGCAATCTGTTCAACAATGCTCAAAGCTATAGAGATGTTTTCAATTAAAATGGAGAATACATCTTTTATGCAAATATCAAAGGGAGCAAAGAAAAACAAGTGAAGGATATGACAGTCAAGAATGATAAAGTAGAAGCCAGGTTGATTGTAAAAGCTTGTGAGAAGGCCAGACACCAAAGGAATACATGCCACAAATGATGAGAATGGATACTTGCTAATAGCAATCAGTGAAAGTCTCAGGATTAAAAGCATATATATTAGCCCTCACATTTTAAAGTGTTTAACTGGTTGTTTTTGAATTAATTAAGATATTTAAAAGGTTGTGTAAATAAGTCAATTTGATTTTGATGCAGTTTAACCAGTAAACACAAAAGTCTTAAATCCACAAGATCTTGATTAGTTGAAAAGTGTTTTTTTTTTGTCATTTCAGTAGTAATTTATTAGTGTGTGCTTTCAAGTTAAGATATCAACCCTTAAATAGATGAAAGAGTCTCAAGGGTAAGAGGGTGCCTATTGATCCTTACACAGATAAAAGTTGTTAACAGCACACAATGCAATGAGTTCTGATGGGAATTGACCTAAAATTCTTAGGTAGTTATGTGGAGACCTAAAGGTGCCATTAACTGCCCTTTTAAACAAACTGTAACAGGTTGGTAAGGCAGCTGAAGACTGCAGACAAGGAGATGTGCTTTTCTTTCACAAGAATGAGCTGTAACTGGGGAAGTGATGCAGAAAACTACCAACCTGGCCATTTGAAATCAGTGCTGGGGAATCCACGGTAGCACTTCTGTGGAAAATCACTTAAATACATAGATGGCAGCAGAGAAAAGTACCCAAGATATTATGGATTCCAGTTTGGAAGATTTATTTGGATGATTCTCAAATAGCTATTTGACTAGGTGACAAAAGAAATAAATCAGGGAGAGGCTAAGAAACTGGTCCGTGACACACGAGTTAATATTCAGATATACAAAGCAGTATAATCCTATTTCTCCAGTTCATATAGCAGAAAAATGTTGGTTGCATTGATTGTGTGAAACATTAAAACATATCATTAGCAGTCTTCACTATGTAGGCTGGGCAATTGGTTTATACTGATTTATACAACAGAATTCTGTATAATACATCAAAATACAAATAAGCATTTCCCGATGCAGTAATTATTTTAGTCCAGAATCATAGTCATACTGGGGCTTGAAGAGACGGCTAGGACCAGTTACATACCATATATTATGTTGTGCAGCTTGTGATGTGTCTTTTGCAACTCAGTCACTGTTCACCTTAGTTTATGGTACACCTTTTTGGTAGCTAGTGTTGCAGTGAGAGGGCTAGTCATGTGGCCAGGTGATTTCTCCATGCCTGAACCTGTCAAGTCTACAGTGCTGTGTCTTTCCATACTACCAAATTATACAAGATGTCTCCATGCTAGCCTAGTGATATGCAAATAACACACCTAACACTGCATCTCATGGATCACACCCAAGTGGGGTTAACTCAGTGCTGCATCTCGTGGATCACACCCAAGTGGGGTTAACTCAGTGCTGCATCTCGTGGATCGCACTCAAGTGGGGTTAACTCAGTGCTGCATCTCATGCATCATACCCAAGTGGGGTTAAATCAGTGCTGCATCTCGTGAATCACAACCAAGTGGGTTAAGTCAGTGCTGCATTTCGTGGATCACACTCAAGTGGGGTTAACTCAGTGCTGCATCTCATGAATCACACCCAAGTGGGGTTAACTCAGTGCTGCATCTCATGCATCACACCCAAGTGGGGTAAACTCAGTGCTGCATCTCGTAGATCACACTCAAGTGGGGTTAACTCAGTGCTGCATCTCATGAATCACACCCAAGTGGGGTTAAATCAGTGCTGCATCTCGTGGATCACACCCAAGTGGGTTAAGTCAGTGCTGCATCTCGGGGATCACAACCAAGTGGCGTAACTCAGTGCTGCATCTCGTGGATCACACCCAAGTGGGGTTAACTCAGTGCTACATCTTGTGGATCACACCTAAGTGGGGTTAACACAGATGGAAGCTGATACTTCAGCACTCAGATTCAGCAGACATTCTGCAGCAGAACAGGTCTTCCCCTACCCATGTCACAAACTGTACAGTAGGGAGTGGTTTTTTTTATTATTTTATATATTTGTGCTGTGCAAGGCTTTATGATCATGCAACATATCTATAATGTTAAATAGTAATGTAATCCTGAAGTTTGTGCTCTTGGATTGAAACGAATCACAGGCAATGCCTGCCAGACCACAGGTACAGGATGTGACACAACTACAAACAAACACAGCAGACCACTCCAGAGGGGTTTTTGGGATGGCAGCTTCAGTAAAACAGTGGCTGGCCAGTATAAAATAGATTAGTAATGCAGTGTCTTACTTTCTGTACTGAGTCAAGGCTTCTGCCTAGCTTTGTAAATGATGTTATGTATGATTTATGGAGGAATCTGTGTATTTTCATTGTACATGAATGCAAAAGTTATACATCTGGGAGAACAGCAACTATAACAATCAAGCAAACAAAAATATATCATTAAAGAAATAGTGGTGACAACAGTAGTGGATGAAAGGCACATTACATTATCATCACATTAAATCATCTGAAGGTAAAAAATATTTGAAGGATACAAAGTAGACAGGGAAGGATATTACGATGCATATAAAGAGATATGAATTGTAGAAGAAAGGGCATTTTTTGTCGTTAATAGACTACTAGTAAGGATCCTTCGACAGCACTGCACTCATTTTTGGATATTTTGTTTTCTCTCCCTACTAGCCATTTGCTGGGAAACCTGTGGAACAGTAGCTCATTCATTACTTTCCCAGTGAAAACTCTTGGAGGTGGATCAGATAACAAGGTTAGGTGATTATGACTTAACTATCCAATCTTTGTAGAGGCAGGCATGCAATAACATCAGCTGCTGGTTAGCTCACTTTGAAGTTTAGTCATGTACCTTGCAAAGTGATAGTATTGCTTCTTTACTGAGCACACCAAAGCATAGTCTGGAAATGCAACTGGACCCCCCCCCCCCAACTACCACCACCACCAGTGAAGGAGAAAAACCGATGAAAGCCACATTTTTCCCTTGTTAAGGGTTAGCCATCTGGTTCCTCGGCTGCAACAACTTCTACTTGCGTCATCACCATCTCTGGTGAGGCACCCTGCCCTTCTGTAAATAGGCAGGTATGTTACCACCATAACAGGACATTTTGGAGAATGGCAATAACAACCCTGTAGGATCTTTACAAGAAACCCTATAAAACCATACAAAAAGGACAAAAGTGACAGAACATGTCCTGTCCTAAAGAATAAGTTGTGGGCACATGACAGACAATTTTAGGAACTGAAACAAAATGACTTAGGATACCACTATCTCATAAGAAAAAGAATGGATCAGAACTTAAAGCGTTTTGAGCTCAGCAGAAATTGGAAGACCTACATTTATTTTTTTTTACAGAGGATGTGCTATGTCCACAGCATATCTTTCTTGAGCTGGTTATCTTCCTGAAAAGTTAAGAGGAAAGACATATACCTGGCAATTCATGGGGTAAAGATAGAAAATGTAGTCTTCTGTATTAACAAGTTCAACTGTTTATTTCATTGGCAGTGGCTGGGCCAACTGATGTTTTTATATGCATCAGAGACAATGGTTCCATGCCTTTGTGATGACCATAGTTCTGGTGTATTTAATTTTAGTGGCTATGGTAGAAAAAAAAGTGAACAGAGAAAACAATTGGGAAGAATCGGAAAATCACAGAATAAAATCAGGAAAGTACAAATCTGCAAAATAACTTATACAGTTCAGTTTCTTAATAGGACCCTTTGTGTACTGTCATCTAATCTTAATCTAAAAATCTAGTTTTTATAATTGCTGCCTTTTTACAGAAAAGAAATTGTGAAACACATTTTATTATAACATTAATTATATAACATTAATTATAATTTATTTTCTTCATCAGATATTCTTTGCTGTTAATGTCTGGTCTCCAAATAATAATGTAGAATTTTGGCATGAACAGACAAACAAGCAGTCCTGTACTGGAACATAAAATAGCGAATATCTCTACAGCAACCATGTACTTTCCCTTTGTGCTCAGATGCGCTGGGATAAATGACAGCCAAACGCTCACAAATACCAACATACTGAATGTGATCAGCTTAGCTTCATTAAAGCTGTCAGGTAAGTTTCTGGAAAGAAATGCTACAGCAAAACTTAAAAATGCTAACATCCACATATATCCCAATATACCCCAAAATATTAAAGGTGATCCCTCATTGCATTCCACAATAATTTTTGTCTGCTGAGATTTTATATTATATTCAGGAAATGGAGGAGAAATAATAAGCCATAAAGTACAAGCTGTAAGCTGGGGCACACAACAGGTACAGACAGAGGCATATGGTATCTTTGCACCCACAAATCTTCTCAAACTACTGTTTGGCATGGTAGCTTTGAAGGCTATAACCACCATTAATGTTTTTGCTAGCACACAGGCTACACAAAGAACAAATAGAATCCCAAATGTCACTTGTCTCAGCATACAGGTAATTTTTTCAGGCTGTCCAATGAAAATTAAAGGGCTAAGAGATCCAAATGAAAGAGCTGACAGGAGTAGGTAGCTGAGCTCCCGACTGTTGGCTTTAACGATCGGAGTTTCTCTGTGCCGCACAAAGACAAGCAGAACAGATACAGGTAGTACTGCACAAAGAGCAGTGCTGCATGCTAGGAAAATTCCCAAAGGATCCTGATAGGAAAGGTATTCGATGGTTTTCAAAATACATCTGTCTCGTCTGTCATTTGAGTAGAAGTCATCAGGGCACTTGAGACAATCATTAGAATCTGCAAATTAATACACAAATATAATTTATTTATTCCTTTAGTCCTATAAGAATATTTGATAAGTATGATAAACTGTCATAGTATCATTTATTTAGATATTACTTATTTATTAATCTATTTTATATAACTTTTAAACAAAATGGTGATATGACTCACCATTCAACTCTTCTCATCTATAATCAGGGTTAAAATGCAAACCATGCATCCAGCATACCGACGACTCAGATGCAAGTATGATAATCCAACAAACGTTTATTAAATTTCCTAAATGCTGTGAAGATTTGATCTGGTAGACTGGTTTCAGCATGACCATGCCTTCTTCAGTACAAATACATCCTTTGAATTATGATAACATCTATATAATTAAAGTGACAGTGTTTAAATTCATTTTATAGCCCCTAGAAAAGAACTTGCAAATTAAATCATCAACTTGTTCTTCAAAATCATCTTGATTAGTATCTGTATGATTAATTCTGATAGAGTGAGAATGTTGCTAATATATGAAGGATGACTAATGGTTGCCTCTAATAATGCATTTTAATGAAAAGGTTTCCTATAAATACTCATTTGTACCATACTATCAGTTAATTTAATAACTCAGAGCTAAAAACAGAATACTGAATTGATTATATTCAGCAGTAAAAATAAAACCCCATTTATTCTCATTTAAATAACAAACAATCTTTTAATTCAATAATATCACATGTCCATACAAGCCAGCAATCATCTAAGTCTCTACATCTATATTCATGGTGTAGGGAAAGATGTTGTGGCCTCTATCATAAATAATGTAATCATCAATGTAATTCATAAACAAGATGGCAAATATGGGGGCAAAAGATGCCCTCATGGTCATACCTCTTACCTGTAAAAAACAGTCATTCCAGAAATAGAAAACATTTTTTTGTTGAAACATATTCAATCAAATATATCAGAAATGCATTAAAGGCAGGTGAATACATATTTGCCTTAAATAACCAATATTCAACTGCTTGTAATCCAGCCCAATGTGGTATAGTGGTATATAAGGACTGTGCATCAGGAGTAAACATATACCAGTGTTGTTTCTTTTGACAATTCTACAAAATATGAAGAAATTGCAGAGTGAGCTGTATTTGTTACCTAGCAAATACAAGCAAACAAATGTCAAATAAATAAATAAATAAATAAACATTTAGTTAAAAACTAGAAAGTGGTTGAGTTAAGGAACCTTTAACAGATGCAATAAGTCTCCTTGTGAGACTAGTGAGATGCTTATGAATGAAAATGCCTCAAGTAACAATTAAAAAGTATAATAATTTTTAAACAAAAGTAGCTGGACTAAGAATAAAACATAAACATGAGTGAATATTAAATGCTAGAATGTTAAAACTCATGAATGGCATTATGATGTAAACTGTAACCACTTTAATGGCAGTGCATGGTGATACTCGTGTGATAATTCTTCTTTCGCCTTTTCCTGGTTAGGGGTCACCACAGCAGATCACCTGTCTGCTCATGATTGGCAGTGGAGTTTTACGGTGTCGAGTTGCCAGTCCGGCACCCAACCTCCCACAGAAGGCACACACATTCACACACACTCATGCCTAGGGCCAATTTAGAGTGTCCAAACCTCCTATGGTGGTGCAGTGGTTAGTGCTGCCACCTCACAGCAAGAGGTTCTCCAGTTTGATCCTCAGGTGGGGTGCCTTCTGTGCAGAGTCTGCATGTCCTCCCTGCAGTCGCGTGGGTTTCCTCCGGGTGCTCCGGTTTCCATCCAAAGACATGCTGTATGTGGATTAGACACTCTTATGTGATAATGATTTATTAAATATTAACAGAAAATAACTGCGGTGGTGGTGCTGCAGTAGCATTGTTGCCTCACAATAAGACATTGTCCTGTTCGATTCTCAGCTAAAGCGTCTTCTGTGTGGAGACTTGCATGAATGGGCGTACCTTCATTGAAGGTTGTGCGTCAGGGCTGGCAACTCGGTACGTAAAAATCTACTGCCAATCATTAGCAGACCGGAGTTCCACTGTGGCGACCCCTAACTGGGAAAAGCCGAAAGATACAACAACAAATATTAACAGAAAATGCTGATATTATGAGACGATCAGCCTGCTTAGTCTAACCTTTTCAGTATCCCTTGAACAAGCTCTGAGTCCTGCTTAACTTTTTTATCCGACATTCAAACTATGTTTGGTCCATGAATCCTTGAAATATTTTGCCAATTTAACTCTATTTCCTCTTATAGAATGCAGCTCCAATTATCCATAAGCCTTTCTGTTATACATTGTCATGTTTTACCTGAGCATTTCAGCCTGTAACTTCATACAGTGTCTTCTTGCTGTAATAGATCCAACTTTGAAGGCTGGGAATTACTGCACTCTATGGATTGCTAAGATATTTAAATATTTATTTCATGTTTCCCAAGTGCAGCAGAACGCAGTCTCAATGGCACAAGAGGCAGCACACTCACCTTAAGGCCAGAAGGCTGTGGGTTCTATTCCTATACCAAGTAGATCAATTACGGACATTACAATGCAGCATAAATGAGGCACTGCAGTCCTGCATATGCTTTCCTTCAGAAAAAAAATAAAATAAACTGATTCCTTATTTGCTTGAGTTGATGATAACTCATCTGCATGTAAAATATCTCACAGTACCTATCAAAAAGAGTAGGGATCCATTATTTGTATTCTATTTACAACTTTATATATATTTACATATTCCATCGCCAATATTTATAATGAAGAATCACTCACAATGTCTTTTTTCCAGACCTTCACTCTTTTTCCCACAACCACCATTTGATTCTTTTTATAATTGCTGGAAAGACCCATTTCCCATTATCACTAAGTCTTTCACTCCAAATAAACAATGAAATATAAAATATTCTGCCTCTTATTTTTGTTTCCTCTTTTTTGATATTCTTATAATATTCATATGCTATCAAATCCATATTTATATATTTTTCTTTCATATTTCCAAATAAATTTGTTCACACATTTTTACCATAACTTTCTCACTCTTTCACAAGTTAACAACACATGTTCTGCCATTTTCCACAATATAAGGAACTCTTGCATTTTTTCTTTTTCTATATGGCATGCTACTTTTAACAGGATGTTTATTTATATTTAACCTGCTTAAACATCCTAAAATTCTGCTCAATGTTTATACCATTTTTTTCTTTCTTTACTAGCTTTTATCTTCATTTCTTGCAAATTTTCTCTTGGATTAATGCAAAATGATTGATCTATTATCTCTTTGTACCATAATTTATTTTTCTTACATCATCAATCTTTACCTTCCATATTCTTGTCTTTTCTAAATAATTTTGCATTTCTTCATTGCAATCTTCTATTTGACTCAGAACACCCACTCCACCTATCTGGACTTACTTGAATCCATCAAGATTCAACCCCCTACCCTGATCCTGGGTGACTTTAACTACCCAGCCATAGAGTAGAAGACCTATTCTAGCCCAAACATGAATGCCCAGAGGTTCCTCAACTTCATCAATGCCAATGCATTGGATCAACTGGTTGACATGCCCATGAGATGTGAAAATATCTTGGACCTAGTACTAACCATAATGAGTAGTGACATTAGCACAAAGGACCATAAAGCAATCACTTTCAAAGTCACCATCTCCCCTGACCCTCCCCCCCCTGCCAGGGTCAAACAAAAAAACATTTTCCAAAGCTGACTACAACCTCCTGAGAGCAGGTATAAGCAGCTTCACAGCCTCCATCCCTTCAGTTGGAACTAGCACTAATGCCCAACCCTACACCAAAAAACTGTATGAGCACCTGCATAGCTGCAGACTCAGCAAAAGCTGACAGAATGAAATCATCTTCCTCAAGGAAGAGTAAACCTGTCTGGTGGACAGCAGCAATAAACAAACTCTATAATAAAAGGAAAGAATTTGTGTCCGGGACCAAGAAGGGCCAGATTCCAAGTTGGAAGCAATATCTCCATTGTCTGAACAAGCAAATAAGGTCACTGTTGAAAGTTTGTAAGGCTAACTTTGAGTCCAAATTGGCCACATCCACTAAGGACAATCACAAGGCTTTCTTCACATATGTTCACAATCTCAAAGGTAACACTCAAATCTGCTCTAAACTGGTGGTCAAGAACACCATGTACACAAATGCCATAGATACAGCCAACCTGCTGGCAGACAGGTTCAATGAAAACTTCACCCCTCTGTCCCCCATCAGTAAACCAGGACAGCCCCACACCTGCCCCCTCCCCTCATCACCAGCGAGCAAATCTTTAATGCCCACTCAAAGGCAAAGCATACAGCTATCATGGGATCCAACAACATGTTTGGCTGTGTCCTACATGAACTCGGGCAAAAGGTCTCAGCACCATTAGGCACCCTATTCAACCAAAGCCTGAACACCAGTTTCTTCCCAGCTGAATGGAGGAAAGCCACTGCCATCCCTTTACACAAAGGTGGAGTGTCCACTGACCCAGATAGTTACAGGCCCATCAGCCTAACAAGCTTGATCTGCAAGGCCAATGAACACATTATCATGGATCTTATAAACAGGGACATTGGCAACCTCCAAACATTTGACCCCACACAGTTTGGTTTTGTCAAAGGGAGATCATGCCTGTTAAACTTGGTCGACTTCTTCAAAACAGTCGCCAAAGCTATAGACGAGGTTAAGACAGTGCACACCACCTACCTTGACCTAGCCAAAGCCTTTGACACTATTCCCCATCGGGCATAATTGATAAACTCTCCCAGCTAGGCATCAACCTGCATGTTACCAGATGTGTAGCTAACTGGCTCACTGATAGAACCCACTCAGTCAAAATAGGGGAAGCCACCTCTAGTAGTAGACCCGTAATGAGTGGCATACCCCAAGGATAAGTCTTGGGTCCTTTACTGTTTGCGATATACTTCTCTGAGGTACAAGCAAAAACCAGTGGCCTGTGGATGACCAGTTTTGCAGATGACTGCAAGCTGAGCACTGTCTTAAATTTCCTCAGTGATGTGAACATTCTCCAAGAAGGCCTTACCCAAACTAATGATTGGTGCCTGAAGCATGCCCTCAAACTGAATGCCAAGAATTGTATCATTATCCCCTTTGGGGAAAATGGTACCCACGATAGTTATCACATTATAACAATGTACTAAGCATGCAATAAATCGTGAGGGACTTGGGCATCCAGGTTGATAGCAACCTGACTTTTGACCACCACATTGCCTCCATTGTATGGAAGGATTTCTACATGGTCCACCTCATAAGTAAGGGTATTTCATCCAGGAAGGAGGTCATAACATCCCTGTACTCCTCCATTATCAGGCTCATTATCAAGTTGCCAAGCACATGCAGTAGCTGGAGAGACCACAAAGGTTCTTGATCAGGAAAATCCAGGGTCTCAAACACCTGTCCTATACAGATAGGCTAAAATCCCTGTCCCTCTACTCAGTCTTGTACAGACTGCTCAGAAGTGACCTATGTCTGGCATACAAGGCTGTTCAGCCTTGATGGAGTTGCTGCATAACTGTAAGTCAAACTCCACTCATGCAACCTGCACCCAAGGCCTCAACCTGGTCTGTGTCATTAATTGAACTTGTTGGGATAGATTTGTGTCCCAAAGAAGACTGCACCTTCTGTGGAATAGACTCCCTCTCCCATGTC
Source organism: Protopterus annectens (assembly GCF_019279795.1). Taxonomy (NCBI): domain Eukaryota; kingdom Metazoa; phylum Chordata; order Ceratodontiformes; family Protopteridae; genus Protopterus; species Protopterus annectens. Next base: position 1,255,500,854 of record NC_056727.1, read on the forward strand.
AAGCATAGTACCTCGCTAGCTGTCTTTAAGAGGAACCTGGATGACTGGATGGGAAACAGAAAATACACCCCTGGGATTCCATCTGTTTCCCTGCTGGACTGGGGAAATAGGTGCTGAGTTTATGAAAACATGGGTGAAATTCCTGGCTAGGCTTATAAGGGCCTCCAGGCCAATAGCCTAGTATATTCCTATGAACCTATTAGATCTAACTTCTTCCCACATACCTTTATACTTGCAATCAAATATCTTTCCCACTAGTTTCTCTGTATCCTTTACCCATATTAATACTTTATATAAATTTAAAGAAGCCTTCAATGCTATTGAATTTATGAATCCTAAAATACCATCTTCTTTATTACTGTACAACACTCCACTCCTCATCGGATTCAGTTTCAAAAACCATATAAAATAAAACATTATTTTCATTATTTGCTCTTCATATATTTTTTGGAATCATACACACTTTTACTCAATATACTGTTTAGCTTATTAATACATAATTAACCAAATTTGCTGTATTTTTATAAGATAATGTATATGTTTTCCATAATGCACATACCTCTTTTATATTGCTTATTGCATTTTCCAATTGGTTGGTAAATGCCAAACTCTAGTCCTACAATCTTCATTTCAGTTGCAGTAAATCATGTACCTACTATCCTATCACTGCTTCCTAATTCTTGATTTTTTTATTAAGATCCATCCTTATTCCTTTTAATAATGTTATTAAATATTGAATTACCCTCTCTATCCAGAATAATTTTTGTAATAAAAAGTATATCATCAGCATAGGTCATTATAACTAGAACTTGTATACATTTTCTTATTTCATATTCTGCTTTTCTTGTCTTACTGTTAATTTGACTATTAAATTCATAATTAAAACAAACAAGATATTACTCATTGGACATCCTTGTCTAATCTCATTGTTTATGTCTACTTCTCTACTTAACCATCCATTAATTAGTATCCTCACTTTATTATTTTTATAATCAGTCATGCAAATGTTCTTATTTTCTTACAAATTTTATAGTTATCCATAGATTTCCATAATATTTCATGCTATTTATCAAAATCTTTATGAACATCTCCTGCCATTAATTTTACTTCTTGTCCTTCTTTCAGGACATTATCTACTGCTTCCCTTATCATCATTAAAAGTTTTTGACTGTCTCTATTTTTAATGCAGAATTCACTTTCTTCTATTATATTTTGTATTTATTCTCCATCTTTTTATGTATAATCATATACTGTGCCTGAGTGAAAGCTAAGCTGCAAGCATTGTTTCTTGAGCAGTTAATTGACAATGAGCTATTAAAATATTTCTTGGTACATAGTCCCACCATACCAATAATACAAGGGCTACCTAAGCTACATAAAGACCCCATTAATCCACCAATGAGACCTATTGTTTCAGGTAGGAACTGGTGTCCGGAACCAGTTTCTATATATATAAAAAATGTTTGAGACCAGTTTTGAGTATGGTTAGTCACATTTTGAGAGACACTGAGCATTTCTTAAAGGATTTATATGAGTTTACTACAAAGATCAATAACACTGATGACATCCTATTTGTAACAATGGATGTAGTTTCTTTGTTCACTCTTATCCCTAATAGCCAAGGGATAGTGAATACTGAATATTTTTTTTAAAGATTTTCTCAATACTCAAATGATAAGGTCACTTTAGTCTGTAGATGTTTGGATATTGTGCTTGAACATAATGTTTTCTTGCATGGTGAAACAGCATTTAGACAATGCACTGGTGTTCGGCCAACCAAATAAGACAAGAACTTATACTTTCATAGTTTCATAGTTTAGTACTAGGCTATCTGTCCTGGGGCATTTGTAAGCCTAGCCATAGTGATGTGGCTTTCGCCACCCCATGAACTGGTACAAAAATGCACAGAATAGATTTAGAATACTGTGCCCCTGTCTAGTAGTGACACAGATGTGACCCCTGGGGTAAACTTACGATCTCCCACCCACTCATCAAGATTTCTCTTGAAGAGAGTCAGTGAGGGGCTCTGCCTAACATGAACTGGGATCTTGTTCCAGAGCATGGGAAGCCTCTGGGTTATGAATATATCCCTCCAGTATGTCCTATTCATACTTGTGCCGAGGTTTAAGTCTTTAGCTCTCGTGGTTCTGATGGATTTGGATTTTTTGAGGTGGAGCATGTCCATCAGTTCCTGATTGGACATGGCCTTGTACATCAGGCAGAGATCACCTCTGAGCAGGTGGTATGCTACTGAATAGAGCTGGAGTTTCTTTAATCTGGCAGAATAAGACATATGTTGGAGACCCTTGATCCTCTTGGTGAGGTACTTTTGTGGTTTCTCCAGCTGTTGCAAATGCCGGGTGAGGTACATACCAAATGGGGCATTGTACTCAATCATGGGTCTGATGAGGGAGGAGTATAGGGGTACAATGACATCCTTGGATCTGGATGTGAATCCCTTCATGATAAGGTGTGCAAGGTAGAATGTTTTTCTAACCACTTTGGCAACATGGGTGTCAAATGAGAGGTCACTGTCGACTTGGGTCCCTAGGTCTCTGATTACTTTTTCTGTACTCAGTGGGTTGCTGTCTATGTGATAATTAGTGGGTACTTTGTTTTTCCCAAAGGGGATGACTATACATTTTTTGGCATTTAGTTTAAGGCCATGACTCCGGCACCAGTTGTCCGTTTCTGTGAGGCCTTTTTGTAGGATGTATGTGTCCGCTGGTGTATCGACTATGGCACCTAGTTTGCAGTCATCTGCGAACTTTGTCAGCCACAGCCCTCCCATGTTTGTTTTAACATCTGAGAAATAAATGCCAAACAAGAGGGGTCCCAGGACAGATCCCTGTGGGACACCACTTGTGACTGGCTTTGAGTCTGACATTGCTCCAGCGATTTTAACTTTATGGGTTCTGTCCTTTAGCCAGTTTGCAACCCATCTAGTGACATAAGGGTTTACATTTAAGCTGTTGAGCTTATCTATGATACCTGAGTGGGGTATTGTGTCGAAGGCCTTAGCCAAGTCCAGGTAGGCTGTATGGACTGCTTTGCCCTCATCAATGGCTCTAGTGACTGTTTTGAAAAAGTCAACCAGGTTCAAAAGGCAGGATCTGCCCTTTACAAAGCCGAACTGGGTGGGGTCAAGTGTCTGTAGGTCCCCAATGTCTCTGTTTATGAGTTCCATAATTATTCTTTCCATAGCTTTGCAGACCAGGCTGGTTAAGCTTATGGGGCGGTAGTTCCCAGGGTCTGTAGAGGTACACCTTTTGTGGAGTGGGACCACTGTTGCTGTACACCAGTGTTCAGGTACATATCCTGTAGTAAGGCTAAGGTTAAATAGCATTTTTATGTGCAGGTTTAGCTCCTCTTGGAGTTCACGTAGCACGCAACCCGGGATACCGTCAGGTCCCATTGATGCTGTGTTTTTAGCTTTGCTGAGGGCGGCTCTCACTTGGACATCTGAGATGACAGGGAGATTACATTCAGCTGGGATAAGTATTTCTTCTTTTGGGGGTGAGGGAGGGGAGAAATTTGCACTGAACCTGTCAGCCAGAATGTTGGCAATATCTGTGGGTTCAGTGTATTTTTTGTTGTTGTGAACTAACTCTGAGCATATCTGAGGGTTTCCGCCCAGGTTTCTAACATAGCTGAAGAAGGCTTTGTGGTTATCTTTAGTGTCCTTTGTGATTTTTCTCTCAAAGTTGGCCTTGGATGTTTTTATGAGAGAATGTAGTTTTCTGCTAGTGTTGATCAGAGATGTCTTCCCTTTATGGTATTTTGCTCTGTCGTGCAGTAGCTTCCTTCTTTTGTTATACAATTTGTTAATGGCTGAGGTCCACCAGACAGGAAGCTTGCCTTTGGTGGAGAGGGACTTAGATTTATTTGGGATTGCATGATCCATGCATTCTTGGAGATGTCCATAGAAAGCATTTGTGAAGGATTCAGCATTGTGGGATGTGGTATCCACTGGCCCAGTGGGCTTAAAGGATACCATCTCAGTCTTAAGAAGAGTGAAGTCTGCTTTTGAGAAGTTTTTCACTGTGGTTTTTTGTGCTGTGGTTGGAGGTGGGATATGTATATCTAGGGTGATTAGTTTGTGGTCAGATCTCACTAGTGAGAGGTATACCTCCGGTGTGGAGCATTTTGTCCCCATGTTTGTGATGATCAGGTCTAGTATATTATCTCCCCTAGTGGGAGAGGTGACTAGTTGTTCCAGTGCATTTGAATTTATGAATTCCAGGAACCTTTGGGCTAGGGTGTTAGGGCTAGAATAATGTACCCAATCTATGTTAGGGTAGTTGACGTCTCCCAGTATGATGGTATTTTGTGATACATTCATATCCTCCAATGTCTTCAGGAAGGCTGAGTGGGGTTCCTGAGATTGGGAGGGTGGTCTGTAACATGCTACCAGTTGGATAGCAGTTTTGCCTATGGTTAGTTGCACCTGTATGGTCTCCGATGCTTCATGTGTTGCTACTAACCTGGAGGTGTGGGTGTCCTTGATGAATATGGACAATCCCCCTCCCTTTGTGGTTCGGCCCGGGTTTTGGGGCCAAAAAGCATGATACAAGGTATAGCCTGGTAGCGCTGGGGTGCTCTTAGGAGCCTTGAACCAGGTTTCAGTTACTGCACAGATGTCGATGCTCTCCATACTGAGGAGTGCATCGAGTGCCTGCATCTTGAGATTTAGACTTCTGACGTTGAGCAGCATTACCCTTAGTTTTTTTCCATTTTTGTTTTCTAAGGTGGTGGGTTTGTCTTTTGAGCCTTGCCTAAAAAAGGCACTATGGGGGTGGCAAGAGCCTTAGCCAATATCCGGAAGCCCAGTGGTGACAGGTGCAAGCCGACCCTTGCGAAGCAGCGTGGCTTGTCCAACATGTCATTCCAGGCAGACAGACACTGGATTCCCTTAGAATGACACCAGTACTTGAGCCAATTATTAAAGCTTAAAACTTAACTTACCTAAAAATTATCTGGTTATTCTGAGACAAATTAAGAACTCACTATAAGCTATTTTAAAAGTTTTAAACCGGAAGAAGAGGCTATTAATAGATGCTCTTTGTTGTGGCAAGCTCTCCAACAGGATCTTAAATATATCATGACAGTAAATCAATTAATTAAAGAATTTCAATTTCATGATAAAATTTTGTTATCAAACTACTGGGAAGAGAAACTCTTACTGACAGATAGAAGTAATATGTTAAAAGCAATTGACTTGACCATCAAATCTACTTCTCTTCAAAAATTAATATATACCCAGTTGATGATTTGGAACAATGCATATTATGCATGTCTTACCCTGCATAAATTTAATTCCAAAAATTCACCAACTTGTCCATACTGTAAGAATCAACCAGCCGATCTTCTTCATTTGTTCTGGAGTTGTAAATGTATTTTCAAACTTTGGAATTCCCTTAAGATCCAACTTCAGAAGGTGGGTTACCAGAGTACAATGTTATCATGGACATTTATGATTCTGCATATTCCCCCCGAGAGAGATCCTTAAATCACAAATTATTATATATATTAATATTTTTCTATTAATGAAGCTTTATATAGCTTCAAATTGGTTAGACCCATCTAAAACTTCATGGCAGAACTTTAGAGTTCTAGCGACAAAACATATATTGGCTCATAAATTACTATTAAACCCACAAAATAAAAATGTTAATAATCCAAAAATTTGGGAACAGATTTTTAATATTATACTAGCATAGTATTTTCAACTTGGAAATAATAATTATTTATGTGTGTGGAGAGAATTTAGTAATCAACTGTCTATTACTTGCATTTATTCTTATGCTTTTTTATATTTAACTGTATTACATGGAAGCATTCTTGTAAATATTGTATATAGAGTGTGGTTATTAGTGATATTAGTTAATGCTTGATTTGTGAATATATGTTATTTTTATTCTTATTTGTGTTTGAAAATAATATAACAATAAAGATTTATTATGGAAAAAAAAAGACAATGCACTGGTGTAGCTATGGGCACATCATGTGCCAATAGTTATGCCAATGCTGTTATGGCGGCATGGGAAATGGAACACCTTCTTGATGGACATTATGGTACACAGGTCCTGTTTTTCAGGAGATTTGTAGATGATCTTTTTATAGCATGGCGTAAGGGAGATGTTGGCTTTTCCCAGTTTGAGAAGTACCTCAATGAAAGTACAGGTTTTTTGAAGTTTACTTCGAAATGCTCTGATTTGGAAGTTAAATTTTTGGATGTTACAGTTAAGAAAGATGTAAATGGGAAAGTTTATACTACACTATATAGGAAGAGCTATCATGTGAATCATCTGTTACAGAAAGATAGTATGCGTCCATCTTATACATTTAAAAATGTAGTACGTAACCAAATTTTCAGAGCTTCAAGGTTGTATTCTAGGGAAGTTGACTTTCTATAACAAGTAGAGACAGTGACTTAGGAATTGAGAGAAAGGGACTATAATGAAGGAATGATTCAAACTAATGTAGTAGATGTCGTGAACATGAGGGCCACTAGAGCTAAACCCTATTATTCAAATGGAGAAAGACAGAAGTCTAAGGATGGAATAAGGCAGGGTAGGAGTAAATTGAAGGTACCCTTAAGCTTTACTAGTGATGTTAATAAATATATGGATATTATTCGAAGGCACTGGAATATCCTGACTACTGATAAAGAAATAGCTACAGTGATAGAAAATGCCCCTAAGTTCCTATTTAGGAACAAGGAATCCTTGAAAAGGAGATTGTGTTATCCTAAGGGCAGGCATTATGAACATGAGTCCACAGGGACTTTACCTCGTGGTAAATGCTCTTTTTGTAGTGAGATAGATATTAGTTCAGAGTTTGACCATCCTGACCAAAAGAAGAAGTACAAGTTTAAAGTTAGTGCCACATGTGAAACTAAACATAGAGTTTATCTTTCACTGCGGTGGTGGTGCTGCGGTAGCTCTGTCACCTGACAGTAAGACGTTGTCCCATTCGATTCTCAGCTAGAGCATCTTCTGTCTGGAGACATGCGTGAATGGGCGTACCTTCATTGAAGGTTGTGCATCAGGGCTGGCAACTCGGCACATAAAAATCTACTGTCAATCATTAGCGGACCGGAGTTCTGCTGTGGCAACCCCTAACCGGGAAAACCGAAAGACACAACATTGCTTAAGCTGTAGGAAATTTTATATTGGGAAGACTGATAGGTGTTTTAAAGACAGGATTCATAAACACTTGTATCATATTAGTAAAAGGAACAAAGTTAGTGCCTTAGCCAAACATGTTATTAGTACAGATTCATTGTGTGTTTTTAAGTTTATGGCAATAGGCAGGATTTACCTGAGTATAAGAGCAGGTGATATACATAATCACACTGAGGAGTTAGAAGCAACTTGGATAGTTAGATTAAGGGGGGATGCAGAACATGGCCTGAATGATCATGTCCCCCTAAGACCTAAACTTAAATCAAGACCTTTGTTTAGGTAGTTTAAAGAGTATTTTTTATATATTTTTTAAATTTTTTTTATTTTTAATAAAATGTTTTATTGTGTTGGAATTGTTCTGATGTAATGTCAGTATCATGTGATGACTGATGAGTAAAGTCATGTGATTTGTAAATAGGTGTATAAACGGAGGGGGTCTTTTTATGCTATTTTAAGCACCTGATGAAGCTGTTTGTGAAAGCGCTTGTGCAGTTTGTACTGTGAATAAACCTGAATTTTACACTGGAGAGAAGAGCCTTGCCTGGGTCCGTCTGCTTATTCTTGGTAATATTTGAACTGTTCTCTTATATAAAACCATTCTATTGTTCCTGTTCTCCTTGTTATATTTATAAGACTATTCATATTAATAGATAATACTCCTAAATTATTCATTCTTTTCTTTTTTAATTTGTCAGATATTATATATTTTGACATTCCCTTTCTTTCTTCTTTCACATTTATGCTTTTAATTTTATTTTCTTGTCTCTAACTCTTCTACCTATAGCAGTTTTCTTTTTATCAAAGCCCAATGTATATATTCTTCATCACTAACTTCTGATATTTTGTGCACCTTCCCAGCTCTTATGCACTAGCTTCCTTTTCCTTCTGTCACTTTTATTTCCCCTTTTTTTATTTTATCCTTTTCTTTTTGTACTTTTTTCTTCATTTTTATCTTCTTTTTCCTTATCTATTTCTGTACAATCAATTGCTAAATGTCCTTTTTGTTTACAACATTCCAACTCACAATTTTTTGCCCCAATGCCCCAGTTTTCCACAAATACATCTTTTTTTCACAATAATTCACAAAATGACCCTCTTTTCCACATATAAAACATGTTTTAACTTGCCCCCATATGTTACTAAACCTCTATTCCCTTCCACATTTAAAAACACTTGGTATATGTATGATATTATCATTTCCATTTTCAATATAACATTACTGCTCCAAACCCCAGTCCTTAAACCCCTATCATCATAAACATTTACAATATCAAATTCTTCTTTGAAAATGTCCTTCAAATGTCTTTGTAAAGTCTATTTTTCAATCTCCATTTGAAACTGTATATGTAACTTTGTCTTTGGCTCTCTGAATGCTGTCTTTATAATATGGTCATTCCATTGGTTGTTATTTTTCATTTTTTTCAAATGCACTAATAAAGTTCTCCATCCCTTGCACAGTCTCAAATATAATGTCATAAAAAGTCTCATTATTTAACAGAATAAATTATCTTACCTCTTGAATTCTAACACCCAGAGGGAAAACAACACTGCCCTGTACTTCGTCCCTGTTCAATAAAGCTTCACGTTTACTTTGCAGTCTTAACATCAGTTAGCGCTGTCGCCTGATAGTAAGACGTTGTCCCATTCGATTCTCAGCTAGAGCATCTTCTGTCTGGAGACATGCGTGAATGGGCGTACCTTTGTTGAAGGTTGTGCATCAGGGCTGGCAACTCGGCACATAAAAATCTACTGCCAATCATTAGCGGACCGGAGTTCTGCTGTGGCGACCCCTAACCGGGAAAAGCCGAAAGACACAACACAACAACAACATTTTCTGGGTCACTTCTTTTCTCCTTCAGTGTACTGGTCAGCCTCTTAGAATAAGTTTTCTTCTTTTGCCCTCTATCTGCTACCTCAGGTACATCTTCTTCCTTTATTTTTTTCCATTATTTCTTCCCATGGTGCTTCATCTCCATTCTTGGGTTCACTTTGAATAATCATTTCTTGAAATATATCATCCTGCAACCCTCCCAAATGGACGATTGTAACAACACATCCATCAGCTTCTTTATCTGACTCAACAAAAAGGTTCTGTTGAAACAAAATCTCTGAATCTAGAATAACACCATCTCCTGAGCCTGCATTCACCTCTCCTCCTTCACTTCCTGCTTCCATGTCATGTAGGCATCTTCCCAGTTGCCACTGTGCTAGGACTGGGATATGCACTCATCATCACTGGTGAAACTCATTGCAGTTACTGTAATGAGCAGGGAAAGTTCCCTCAGGCTCTGGCCAGATCTTCCTTAATAGTATAAATACCATCCCGGGTCTCACCCGAAAAGAAGTTACCAGCCTAGTCTGAATAACCTGATCAATAAAGGATAAATAAATGTTTCCCCTTGCATTCTTGCTTCAGAAGTATGCATTTAAAGCTCTCTCTCTTTCACTGCTTTTTTCAAACTGTAAACTGTATTGTACCTGTCCTCTGACAGTGCTTAGTTACTTTAAGGTCATGATGAATGACAGCTCCAGATTACTTTTGATATTTTGTTATTGCAGTTCATTATTTTCCCATTGTGGTCTTTTTAGTACATCTCCTTGACATATCTGGCATACAGCTTGCTTTACCTTATATAAACTGCTATGTTTTTCCAGTCCTCCCATATTGCAAAGTTTCATTGCATACTTCTTATTCCTTTGAATTTATCAGCCCTAAATCCAGTAGACAGAGTCCCAAAAAATGGAGACTGAATGCTTAAAAAATGGACTTACATATACTAAGTCTGAGATGTCCATTTCTCAGAATATTCCTTTTTCTCCAAGGGATGGTGATCATGGAGTTAGTGTGTATATACATACATATATATATATATATATATATATATATATATATATATATATATATATATATATGTTTGGAGGGGGGGACTTGCCCTACCACATTGGGGAAGGTGCAGGTGGACTTGTTCCCTGCAAAATAGAAGTTTAAAGCAGAAGTGCAATGTTCAATATTCATTCTCCTGCATTTTTTATCCTTGTTTTCAGCTTGTTGGCACTCAGCATTTTGAGTGCCAACATTTCAATAGGGAATCAACTTAGTATATTTAGCTAAAGTGCAAACATTTTCTTCCAGACTGAACCTAAATCTGTAGCACAGAAGAATAAACAATGACTATGCTTTACTTAACTTGGTTTGTTTAGTAGCCTGTTAACTGTAGGAGCCAGCCAGACTGAGATACAAATCACCAGGCAATGCCATCTCATTCATGTTAGGAGGCAGGTTTGGTAGAGATCCCACTGCAGGAGCAGTACCTCATGGATGGCCTCAGAGATATCAACTCAGTTCATGAAAGTCAGATTCAATGCTCAAGCCTGGTCAAAGAGCGAATCAGCCTCTAGCAGAGTTTAGGGGATGTGTAGAGGGCAACCATATTGGCCTTGACAAAGTGGACACTGCACTGTTATCTGAAAGCCAACAAAAGAAGAGATCTATGAACACATAAAATACCTCCTAACCTAAACTGGACTACACCAACAATCCCTCCATTCCTTTCTACCAGTATACTTGGTGGCAGGAAGGAGTTTTGAATGTGCCTGTAGGGGATGGGCATAGACAAGGGCAACAAGAGAAAATGGTAATACAGACAAAGCATTTCCTTCCAGACTTTCTGCAGTGTTACAAAAGATATTGAAAACCACCAACAAAATTTAATTTGATACCCCAGTCATCTTCTTCCTTCTAGCAGGTGAACCTCATTCATTATGTTCTTTGTGACCTGCTGAAAAAGGCCCCCCTGGGGTTGTTAACTTACTAATCACCTATGACCCTGTTATTACCTTGTCCAGTGTTTTAGCCAGTGTCTAATTCATGATCTCACCAAAGAACATGACCCCACAGCTTTCTCATTTTTTTGCTGTTGTATTATATGCTAGTAGGTCAGATGACAGTCTAATTACTATGTAACTCCATACAACTTTCAGGCCTAATGAACTGCTTATCCATTTGAAGAACATTATCTATTTTTTATAAAAATGAAATATTAGGAGGCAGAATTGTTGAAGAATGATTTTTTGCTTTACTTTGGTTCACTGGCAAGTAGTAATAGGCTAGCTGCCCTTGTAGGTCATTTTCAAGTATGGCCAATTTTTCTTCAAAGGTGATAATCAAACCTTCTGTCTGTGAGGTAAACACCTTAACCTTTACACCAACCCCCAAACCCTAAAATTGCTGTACTGGTGATATTGCTGTAACATTTCCCAAACTAGATCAGCTAAACAATAGGGAATAGTTAGCAATTGACAACAGGTTCACGGTTACTAGGCACACAGTCCAGGAGACCTTTAAGGAGCCTAGTCCACATTCCTAATTGCTCTAAAGCATTGCCTCATAATCTTCCAACTCTGTATGTCATTCTGTGGTTCTATATGTAAGAAGGAACAGATCAGAGGAATTTCACAGAGTCATTCTATTTAGCGTCAATGTTATGTAAGTGCTATATTGAACAAAATGCCAGTTCATCAAAATCACTTTAGTAATATCTCAAGTCAGTGATTTCAAGGTTGGAGTTATGGCTTCATTTGGGGGTTAGTATTAAAGTTTGAGTTGAGGTCAGTGTTAAAGAATGGCTAAGGGTAGATTTGTTGGTTTTATATATATATATTCTTGTGTGTGTGTGTGTGTGTGTGTGTGTGTGTGTGTGTGTGTGTGTGTGTGCGTGTGTGTGTGTGTATATATATGCATACTGTTAAGTCCTATATGTTGGGGGTCTGCTCTTACCCTTCTCATTTTTTGGTAGAGTCTGGCAGATTTATACAGGTTTTGAAGTGTGGAATTTATTTGCATAATTACTAGCTATGTCCACATTTTGGGAGTAGCAGTTATACTTGAATGTTGAGGCTTCAACATAGACTAGTAGAAAGTTCAAACATTTTAAGTCTTTGAATACTGTGATACTTATATTTGCTAGCTTAGGGATTTTGAATGAGAAGGTCACCAATTTGTCGTCGGACTTGTCTGGAGAATAGCACAACAATGGAACAGTACATGTAGCTTCTACATTTGTAACAACCAGGTCAAAAACATTTTGTCCTGTATTAGGCTCTTTGACTATTTGATGTTGTTGTATCTTTTGGCTTTTCCCGGTTAGGGGTCACCACAGTGGAACTCTGGTCCGCTAATGATTGGCAGTAGATTTTTACGTACTGAGTTGCCAGCCCTGATGCACAACTTTCAACGAAGGTACGCCCATTCACGCATGTCTCCACACAGAAGACGCTTTAGCTGAGAATCGAACAGGACAACATCTTACTGTGAGGCAACAACGCTACCGCAGCACCACCACCGCAGTACCTCTTTGACTATTTGATCCAAGGAATTATTTTTTATAAAATCAAGGAACCTTTTTTGAATCGCTGGATAGTTAAAGTCTCCCAGGATGATGGCATGTACGTATATTTAAGACATGGACATTGTATTCAGTGGTGAGAGTGGTGGTCCTGTAACATGCTATGATCAGATAACTGCTTTTATTTAGAGTGAGTTGAATCTCAGTAAGGTCAGTTTGTGAGTCTGTGGGAATCTGCCTTGAGGTAATGCAGTCGTTAACAAATATCAATACTACGTGATCTTTAACAAATATGGATACTCCACCACAACTCCTAATGGGTCTAAATGTGTGTAAGGTGCAAAACCCTACTATCGATAGACTGTCTTCTGCAATTTTAAACCAGGTTTCAGTAATAACACAAACATGAATGTTTTCCAAATGCAGGAAGGCTTCAACGTGAGAAAATTTGTTATTTAGATTCCTAACTTTGGGCAGTGCCACACTAATATTGTTTAGTGCTTTATTTCCTGTACTTTTAGGTTGGCAGATACATTAGTTGGACTCTGTTTAAAAAGGTACTATGGGGCAGCAAAGGCTTTAGCCAGTATACAATTATATATAGAACAGTCAAAAGAAAATGATTTAGCTAACAGTATAACTAGTGCAGTCCAAGAAATCAAAACAAAGTAAATAATCATAAAAGGCAAACTATTTAGTCATGCATAGATAATTATTTAACCTTAATAATGAATGGAAGGGTGCAAGGCTGAAGATGAAGCAACGTTTTGCAAGGCAATCAGCTAAACGTGGGCATGCGTGTGCACACACAAAACACACACATACGCACACAAGCACAGTGTTTATAGTGGAGACCTGACCACATGATTTATCAGATTGTAGACTGCAATAACAACTATATAAGCAATTTTAGATTGAATTTTCTAAAACATAGCACTTAAAATTAGAAAATATAATGTGAAAATGATAAATATATAACATTCATATACCTGAAGATCAAACCTATCTCAGTATGAAACAGGAGACAATGGTCTCAAAATCTCAAATTCACTGTACTGTAGCACTGTTTGCTTATTGTTGTTTTGTTTATACAGTTGTGATGGACTACTGCTTTGCAATCTTGAAACTGTCTCCATGCAGGACAATCACCAAGCAAATAAAATCTTGTCCCACCAGGTGATTAAATTTATTATGGATTTTTTAGAAGTAGAGCAGATATTCCTGCAGGAGAAAAGACTAGACAAAATATGAAGGTATTTTTTAAGGTATGCTGGGGTGAGAGGGGGTGAAGTTGGAAGTGAATCTGTCCACTAGCAGGTTTGCTATATTGACAGGCACAGTGAATGTGGCACCATTAACCAACAGTTCACTACATTGCTGTGTGCTGCCCTTGAGGTTCCTGACATAGCTGTAGAAGACATTATGGTTATCTTTTACCTAGGAGGCTATCTTAACCTCAGAGATGGCTTTGCTTGACCTAATTAGCCCTCATAGTTTCCTATTTACTTTGATGAGAGAGTTTCTGTCTTTATGGGAATTGCCATTCCTGATTTTTCTCATAATGTCTTTCATTTTTTTGTATCTGTTAATCTGGGATGTCACTAGGGTGGTTTGTTTCTAGGGCTAGTCCTGGGCTTACTTCTGTACAGCAATTGACATGATTATACAGAGTTTCCAAGAGCAATTCAGCATAGGCTGCTGTGTTTTCTGGATTTAGAAGGGTGTTGAATTTTAACAATGTATCACTTAATAAAAGGTAATTTGTCTTGGAATAGTTTCTGTTACTGGTTTTAATGGGATTATGGATCTGATTTTGAAGGTCACAGCTTTATGGTCAGACCATTCCAGGAAGGATGAGACATGGAGGAGGGGATGCAGCATTCTCCCATATTTGTAAGCATGAGGTCCAGTATGTTGAAGCCTCCAGTGGGTGTATTCACTAGTTGGTCAAGGGTGTTTGCATTTACAAAGTCCAGGAATCACTGTGCCTATAAATTTGAGGCTGTGTAGGATTCCCAGTCTATAGACGGGTTCAATTCCCCCATGAGAAGGGTGTTAGATTGAATGATAAGTGATTCTAATAGGTCCAAGTATGCATTGTGAGTTTCTTGGGACATGGGGGGGGGGGGTGACCTATAGCTGGATAAGATATGGTATGGGATTTTGTCTATGGTGACCTGCATGTGGAGGAACTCCAGTGCATCATCCTGTTTGACCACATTAGACATATGCTTGTTATTTATGTATATTGAGACACCTCCTCCTTTAGCCTTTGTCTATGCAGCTACTGGTCTAAAATTGTGGAAGGCACTGAAACCTTGCACTGTCTGTGTACTCTCTGCTGCTTTAAACCAAGTCCCAGTAACTGCACAGATGTCTATATTCTCAAGTGTGAGGAGGGCTTGGAGACAGTGTAGCTTTTTTTGTTTAGGCACCTGGGATTGACCAGTAACACCTTAAGGTTCATTTGAGTTGATTTTCCTATATTGGTAGGTTTGTCAATTTGGGATTGCCTAAAAAAGGCATTATGGGGGTGGATAAAGTTTTAGCTAGTATTTAAAAGCCTAGAGGGGAGGTGTGCAGACCATCCTTGCAAAGCAACATGGTCTGTCAGACATGTCCTTCCAAGCTGATAAATATTGGATCCCCTTAGAATGACACCAGAAAGACAGCCAGTTGTTGAAATCAATCACTTTTGCTTATATTGTGATATCAGTCTCAGTGATGATAATATGCTTTTCAGTGCTGGCTCATATCAGCCTGAGACACATAGCCTAAAAGCTCCATAATGTCTCTCTTCATATAGTCCAGGAAGGTACATCTCAGGTCATTTACACTTACATGGACTATGATGGAATCATATTGGTACCTGTAGTATTATGACTTGAGTACATGCATGATTTGGCAGACCCTGGCTCCACATAGTCTTCTAACAGTGATCTTCTCCTTGTTCAGCCTGGTTAGAGGGACATCAGTATATCTTACCATGGAGTCCCCTGTGATGAGAGTCTTGAGAATTGTGTTTGCTTGCATTCGATGCTTAGTGTCTGGGGCTCCACTGAGATTGACAGCATGTGTGGTGTTTTTTCTGACTGCCTTTGGGCTTGATGAGGCATAGATTTGACAATGGATGATACAGGCAATATTGGTTGTTTAGGAAGATTGTTTTTCATTGCCTCAGCATATGTTAGTCTATGTGTGTGTTGTGTGCTATGTGAGGTGGGTGTTGTGTGCTTGATTTCAACAACCTGATGTGCACTTGCATGCAAGAGTTCAGCCTCCATTGTCATTATGTAAGTACACCTCTTGCATACTGTGCCTGCTTCTTTAAAGGATTAAGTTGCTGTCAAACATGAGGAAATTTCTACATTGTTTCAGGATGCTCATATCCACTAAGCTGGCTACAGAGAAGTTAGGAAATTGCATATTCAACCTCTGATTTGTTAACTACAAGTGAGTGGTGAACTGAGGCTAAAAGGTTATCAAGGGTGCTTTATCAGAGCAGATTATGCTAAACAGTATTACATTCCTCTACTTTAATGTTTACTTAACAGTGAATTTAACTAAATCTGTAGGTATGGCTGCTGTAAGCTTGTGGGCACACAAGGTATTTGTGTTGTATTGTTTCTTTACAGGGTACAGTTTTATGAACTGTTCTTTCTAGGTGTTTGCTACTTTACCAGGTACTGCTGTACTAACCCACATAAACATGCAAAATATGTAGCAGCACAGAAAAAAAACAGAAAAGTAACTAATGAGCCTTCTGACTAATACAATGGCTACAATTTGAGTCCTTTTATGCATTTCCCAACTCAGATATACCAGGCAAACACCTCCTGCCACAAGATGAATAAACCCAATTCTCCTACTGTAAAAAACACAGTACAACAGGCCCATAAGTGCAATGTTACCATAAACCAATTAAACCACTAGCTGGAAATCCCTTCCTGAAGGCAGTTTTAAAACTGTCCAACAACAGTAACATTGAGAGGAAGAGCAATGCACACATAAAAGCAGGAAACAGTAAGGATCACTCAAAGTAACTTAAGTACAATGTAGCAATCAGAGGTACTTAACCTTGCCTGGATAGCGCTGGATACAAATAAAACACTCTTGAATGCAAGCTAGGACTCCAGGCTTTGCTGAGCTCTTGGAAAATGAGCAGGAGACAATATTTTGTAAAGGAGGTTTACTCAAGAGTAATACTGGTTTGCTGGGTGGGTACTTGGTATCGTGGATTTAAGGGAGAAAATGGGTAGAAAGAGTACAGAAATAACTTATACAACATGCTATAGCAATGAAAGAGAGGAGGGAGGGAATTTGGAAATCAGATTATCAAAAGGGGTGGAGGCCAGAGAAAATCAAGCTAGTTAAAGAAGCATACAACCAAGTAAAGAAAATATTAAAGCTTTTTCAGAAACTTTAGCTTAATGTGCTAGTGAGGGAATGTTGCAGACACAGAATGCAACTTTAAGCAGGTAAAACATAAGCAAATAAAAAAGCACTGAAGCACAAACTGGAGCAGAGACAATTCTCTCTCTATTGACCTTCTACTATAGTTTAAGGCACTAGACTATGCAGAAATTTACCAGTAATGCTGTTTATGGAAAAAATACAATAATAAATTAATAAGGCTCAAAATCTCACGGGAATACACAACTCAGCTGCCACTGTGAATTAAACTACAAGACTATGTGCCAGCAGAGTTTAAAATGCAAACAATTTTTACAAGTAATTGTAATTGTGGTAGTAGAAGTGCTGAATAATGCAAACGCACAATCTTCACACAACTGTTAATAAAAATACATGACTAAGGTTCCAGAACAAACTTAAAAATGCAAACAAATGGAACAGAGCAGATAACTACAAAGAGCAAAGGAGGTTATAACCCCTCTATACTCATCACTAATCAGGCCCATAATTGAGTATAATGCCCCTTTCAGCATGTACTGCACAAAGCACCTGCAGCAATTGCAGAGACCTCAGAGGTTTCAAATGAAGAAGATCAAGGAACTCCAGCACATGCCTTACACAGAGTGGCTAAAGTCCCTGTATCAGTATCGTATAGACTTCTTAGGGGAGACATATGCCTGGTTTACACAGCCATCTCTGACTCAAACCTACTGAATTTGCTGCACATATGTAAATCAAATGGGGGGGTGGCCGCAGTGGTGCAGCGGTTAGCATTGCCACCTCACAGCAAGAGGTGTTCCGGTTCAATTCTGAGCTGGAATGCCTTCTGTGTGGAGTCTGCATGTCCTCCCTGCAGTCATGTGGATTCCCTCCAGGTGCTCCAGTAGGTGGATTGGACACTCTAAATTGGCCATAGGTGAAAGTGTGTGCTCGAGTAAGTGGTGCGAAAGAACTACTGCAGCAGGGCTAGTCACCGAGTGGTGTAAACCTTGGCTCAGGATGATTGTCTCTGCGGAACTGACACCCCGACCCCATGTGCAAAATGGGAAAAGGGGGTGAGGATAGATGGATGGATGTAACTCAAACAGGACTAAAGCTACCTTTTCCAGGGACCTAACTATGGCCTGTGACTTCAATAAGACATCCTGAAGGGACAGCTTTGTCTCCCAGTGACTGCCACATCTTAGGAAGAGGCAGCTAATTCATGTGAAGCACAGAACCTCTATGACACTGTTCAAAAGGAACCTGGATGAGTGGATGGAGCACCATAAATTCATACCAGGGATAGCACTCACAACCCACCTAGAAATTGGCCATCATTACTAAATACAGTCCTGGGTATTGACTAGACTATCTATGGCATTACATTGGGATGAAACGGCTAGGCTTGAAATGACCCCCGGGTCGACAACCTATTAACCTCCTTCAATCCTATAATCCTATGACCACACAGGCCACTAAGTGCAACTCAAATATTTAAGCAGAATTAAAATCATTAGAATAATTTCTCTTTCTTTTTTTTTTTTGAAAAGCTTGTTACTCACAGTTCCACCACTGTGTGGGTGTAGCTACATTATTGTATGCCCTCAGACGTAACCCTTCCAGCTATAACTAGGAAGCATGTACTGGCTGCACTCACTAAAACTAAGAACATGGCCTTGGTGGGCCCTGATAACATCCATGAATGCCTCCTGAATAGTTTAGAATATGACTTATTAGGATACCTGGAGTCATTATTTAATTATAGTCTTAAAACAAGCTTTGTGCCATGTAAATGGAGGTCATCCCCTTCATTTATTTTCATATTTTATCTCAACTAACTCCTCTCTAGCTGTTATCAGTAGTTGCTTATAGTACCTCTGTTATTTTTGCTTTTCTGTAGCTTTTATACTCAATACACTCTCTCTCCCCTCCTTTTTTCCCCTAGATTTTAAGAGCAGAGCGCCTTCCCTTCCAGACTGCTTCTACCTTCTTTACAGATACTGCTCTAACTCCTGGAATAATGCCTGTGCTCTACTGCATAGCCAGTTTAAATTAACCTTTTAAGAGCAAAGTGTCTTCCATTCCAGACTGCTTCTACCTTCTATATAGATGCTTTTCCATCTCCTGGAATAACACCTGTGCTCTATGGCATAGACAGTTTAAACTAAAAGTATGTTCTAAGCTCATGCCACAAATTAGTCTTACTTTTGTCTACTGTACAGGATACCTGCATACCACTGAGACCCCCCCCCCAACACTCACCTGTTTAAAAACCCTGCCTCTTTGTCTCTCTCTGCCATCAATAAGTTAGTCACTACCCTAGTGCCAACTCTCTTAGCTATACTCTGTTGTTTTTCTGTTTGTGGTTTCCTTTTGACTGTTTTTATCTTACTTAACATCCCTTCCCTCTTCTATGTACACCTCCTTACCTCTTCTACTTACCTGCTGACTCTCACTGTGTGCTCCTTACTGTTTCCTCCTGGCCTGCTGATTTTTTTTTTGTGGTTACTGCCGTTTCCTGGCCAAACCTGCTCTGTTTACCCTCACTATGCTTGGGCTCACTCCGCTCCCCTACACACCCCCATTTCCACCCACCTCCCATATCATTTCCTTTATACTCCTCTCCATTGCACAATCCCCTCCTCTACTTCCCACCCTTTGCTGTTTTTATTTGTCAAACCCTGCTCCTGCATAGCTCCATCTTCTCCTTCTTCAAACCCTTGACACCAACCAGTTCTTCCTCCATTCTGTGTACTGACTCCCCCTACTGGTTACCTATCCCTAACTTTCCTACAACCTTTCTTCTAGGATAAACTTTTACCTCCCTCTTAACAATTGACCCTCCTTACTGACATGTCTTTTTCAATCCAAGCATTTCTTCTACTGCCTCCCCTTCTCCTCCTACACTCTCTTACCGCATATAACTCTCACCTAACTCCAACTTACTTTCATCTTGCAAATACTAATGTCAATGTCTTCACACATCATCTGCTCATCTATCTTTCCCCTAAATACTATCCTCCCCAGAATCAAAATACCCCCTTTCCCTACCACCTCTTTAGAAAATAAAATAAAGCACCTACTATACAAACATTTCCTTCCTAAGTCTCTACTACTATCAGGTGACATTCACCCAAACCCTGGCCCAAACTGTCACCCCCCCCAGTCAATAAAGCTAACTCCCCTAACCAACCCTACACTACTCCTCCAAAAAAGCAAGTATCTTTTTGCTCTATGAATTTTAGAAGCATCCTAAACAAAATTAGTGAATTCCATGCCTGGATGGCTAACCACACCCCTGATGTAGTCACCCTGACTGAAACCTGGCTGAAGCCACAAAACTGTGACAGTGATATCCTCCCCCTGGATATAATATTCTAAGACTAGACAGACAACAGAAAAAAATGGGGTGGCATGGTCATTGTATATTCAAATTACCTTCCTCCTTCAAGTCTAAAGCAACCCTCTCCCTCCTTCTCACCTGATGAACTCCTGACAACTAACTTTAAACTTAACAATTACACCACGGTCACAGTTGTAGCTATCTACAACCCCCAGAGATAACATTACCCTTCTAGAAAACATTCTCTCTTACCTTTCTCAAAACACCCACATTGAAACTATTTCTTCTTGGGGATGTAAATATCAACTGGCTAACTCTTCAGTCTCCAAACACTACTTCATGCATCAACTTACATGGCTTTGTACAACTTATCTCAATCCCCACCCATAGAAACAGATCACATACCCCCAGCTCTCTCATCGATTGGATTTTAGTCACAGATCCCCAGAAATACCATAACCCTGAGACCCTACCCGACTCCCTAAGTGATCACTCCCCTGTGAAAGTTCTTAGTTACACTCCTCATTTCACTAGACCTCACAGATAGATACCCTATCACAAACTATCCACCTTTTGTCCTCAGACTTTTAATGCCCTTCTCTCCAGGATAAACTGGGCACATCTAACCTACCTCCCCCTTGATGAAGATGTCAGCACTTTCAATTCTACCTTCTTAGCATTCTTAACTCTCTTGCTCCACTCCACACTGTTCACATCAAATCTAATATATCCCCTTGGCTTACCAATGCCACCTGCATCCTAATGAAAACTAGACGCAGGACATGGAAAAAGTGGGTAAAAACTAAGCTCCCTTCCCATTTGCAAAAATATAAAGAACTAAGAAATCAGGCAACAAAATACATCCACAAAGACAAAAAGAACTTCTACTTTAACTCCCCCCAACTGTCCAAAAAACAGATCCCAAGAAATGTTGGAACTCTGTAAACCAAATCCTGCACCCTGGTAACCCTTCCTCTCCCAACCCCTGCCCAAACAGCTCACCAGAAGAAACAGCTACCTAATTCAATTCCTATTTCACTGAATCCATATTTAAGTTGATAAATTCCTTCCCCTCTACTATCAACTCAACTAATGTTTCCAAATCCTCTCCTACTCTCAAATCCTCCACCACTTTCTCTCTTACAACTGTACCCACTAACTATATAAAATTCTTGCTCTCTAAACTTAAGCCCTACTCTGCTTCTGTTGACAACCTGCCTCCCTATTTCCTACAAATTGCTGCTGAATCCCTTGCCCACCCGGTATCAACCCAAATAAATCACTCCATCTCAGAATCTAAGGTCCCATCTATCTGGAAAGAATTCTACACCACATCCATTCTCAAAGGAGGTAACTTCACTGATATTACAAACTTCAGACCCATTGCGATCCTCTCATCACTCTCAAAAATACTGGAAAAATGCATACACAAGCAAATCATGAAATACCTTCTACAGGAAAACTTGCAAACTCCTACACAGCATGGCTTTCGCTTTAAACATAGCACTACAGCTGCCTTTATATCCTTCATTAATACTATTTCTCTAGCCAGAGACAATAATAAGTTGGTCTCCTGCCTATTCCTCGACATTTCAAAAGCCTTTGATATGGTCTCTCCACCTCTTCTGCTGAACAAACTGGCTAACCTAAACTTCTCTGCCTCTGCTACTACCTGGTTTTCCAGCTATCTCAATGACCATCTACAATCAGTCAGGTGGCTCTCAGCTCTCTCCCCTCCTCTTCCTGTCAAAATGGGAGTCCCCCAAGGATCTATCCTTGGCCCATTACCATTTAATATATTCACTAATCTACTCTACACCTCCTGTCCACAGTCATCCCTTGTACAATACGCAGATGACTCCACCGACATCATCAATGCAGATACTCCTTCTGACCTTATCCCTGCAACTCAAGCATCTTTTAACTCAGTTGAATCCTGGCTCTGTGACAACCAGCTAATTCTTAACCCTAAAAAGACAAAACTTTTACTATTTCTCCCAAAGAACTTCACCCACCTTAAATCTACATTTTCTGTACTGTCCCTCAATATCACCCCCATTAATGTTGAACCCAGTACAAAACTACTAGCAGTAATGATAGATGACCAGCTCTGGTTTGATCTACATGTAAACAACTGCATCAAAAAGACACACCAAAAACTTGGCCTTCTGTATTGAAACAAAAAGTTTCTAACAAAGCAAAAATAACACACTCTCATGCATACCTTGTAACTAGCCTTCTGTATAGCTGCCAAATTCTTACCAATCTTAACTCCACACTACTAACTAAACTAGAGTCTACCTCCAACAAGGTTGCCAGATTTGCTGCTCATCATACTTATAAATCACATCATTGTCTTACACTAAGATACCTAAACTGGCTGGAATTACCTCACCAGCATCTATTTTCTTAACTACAAATAATTCAGTCTATACTATACCTGAAATCCTTCTGCCCTAGCCTATCTCCCCTCATCTCCCAATATTCCCCCACTAGGTCCCTACGTAGGTCTGACCTTAATCTACTAAAAATATACAAACCTAAGACTAAAACTGGCTGCAACCTCTACATCTACAATCCTACCATATCATGGAACAAATTACCACTAGAAATCTGCTCCCTCAAACATCCAAATCAGTTCAAAACTGCCACTAGAGAGACCCTCCAGTCTCACGGGTCCTGGCTCTGCACTCATCCTCCCTGATCTGGCCCATTAATTCCTATGTCATCACCAAAACTTCAAACCTTTTCAGCTCGTAAACCTCTTCAGAGTATTGCTCTTCTTCTCCATCACTTATCTCCATTTCTAATGTCACATATATCATGAAATAACTACATACAGTATGAACTCTCTTCACTGTTTATTGAAAATGTTTGTATTGAATAAGTTCTCTTATGTGTGCTTATTATGTTTTTTTCCACTATTATTTTTCTGATAAAATGTATTTCATTGTATGCATACATTGTAACCTGCTGACACTGTTAACATTAAAATTCTAAAACTGTGGGGCTTTTCTCCCCAGGCCTCCACTGAAAAAGGGCTACTTAGCTCAGCCGGACTAACCCAGTTAACAAATGTAAAATAAAATAAATAAATAAATACATAAATAAGAGAGGACCTTCAACAGATCCTGGAAACTACAGACCCATTAGTCTGCTTAGTCTTATTTGCAAAGCCATGGAAAGAATTATCATGGAAATTTTCAACAAGGACACAGGAAACCTCCAGACACTGAATCCATCCCAGTTTGGCTTTGTCAAAGGAAAGTTGTGCTTACTGAATGTGGTGGACTTCTTTGAAAAGGTCACTAAGGCAATGAATGAGGGGAATATGGTACATACTGCCTACCTAGATGTGGCTAAAGCATTTGATACAATTCCCTGCTTGGCCGTTGTCAACAAACCTATAGAACTAGGTATAAACTCCTTTATAATATGCCGGATAGCTAGCTGGCTCACTGATAGGACCCAGGAGGTTAGAATTAGTGAGGCCACCTCCACAAAGAGGCTGGTTTCCGTTGGAGTCCCCCAGGGATCTATGCTGGAACCTGTCCTCTTTGGCATTTACTTCTTGGATGTCAAAGCCAATGTCAAAAGTCTTTGGCTGACCAAGTTCAAAGATGATTGCATTGAATCCGCACAAGATGAGAACACCCTCCAGGAAGGTCTAATACAGCCAAACACTTGGTGCCAAAGTCAAAGCTTGAAACTCAATACCAAGAAATGCATTATCATACCTTTTGGGTAACTATGTCATCAATAAAACACCCTTAAAAGTTGATTCACTAGTCAGGAATCTGGGAACTCATGTAGATAGTAACCTAGTCTCTGACCAGCGTGTGTCCAAGGTAGTTAGAAAATCTTTCTATGTTGCTCAACTTATAAGCAAGGACATGGCATTTAGGTCCAGAGAGGTCACCATACCACTGTACTCGGCCCTCATCAGACCCATCATATAATATAATGCCCCCTTCAGTATATACCTGACCAGACTTATGCAGCAACTGGAAT
This sequence comes from Protopterus annectens, assembly GCF_019279795.1. Classification (NCBI taxonomy): domain Eukaryota; kingdom Metazoa; phylum Chordata; order Ceratodontiformes; family Protopteridae; genus Protopterus; species Protopterus annectens. Next base: position 1,255,525,135 of record NC_056727.1, read on the forward strand.
ATCCACAAAGGTTCCTTACAAAAAGATTACAGGGAGTAAACACAATGTCCAATGGTGATCACCTCAAAGCCCGATGATGTCTATTTTTGTTTGGTCAGGTACTATGGAAGCTTTACACAAATTTGTTGAGTACTCCAACTAGTTGTTGAGATTCATTCTGACCTCTTCTTTTACATCTATTGATTTCCTGGATATGCATGTAAGGATTACTGAAAATGGGATAACTATCAAAATATAAAAGAAAGAGTGTAGTAAGAATAAAGTTTTACTTTGTAACAGCATGTATCCAAAACATGTACACACTAATGTGCTAAAAGGACAGTTCTACAGATATGCACGTTTAAGTGCTGATGATGGAATTATGCACAAATCATTTAAGAACCTTAAAAGTGACTTTAAATGTAGAGGCTACCATGATGTGAAGGTCAAGGCTGTCTGTGATGAGGTCCTCCAACACAAAAGGGATGTTGTTAAACCTTACTTCTCTGAGAGAGTAGTGAACATTGAAAGAAAGATCTCTGATGCAAGAGGCTTTGAATTAAGAATGCACATGACTTATTCTATGGATGTTCAAACTGCAATATTATTAAGAAAAACTGGCAACTACTTGTATCTGATGATAGGTATAGGTCAGTACTTGGTTATGCACCCAAGTTTTGATATAAGAGCAATAGGTCATTAAAACAGTTGCTGTGTTATAAATCCACTAATAAGAAGGTTTCTGTCTCTGATAAATGTGGTACATTTCCATGTAGAGACTGCAACGGGTGCAAATATATTCATAGCAGTGATTCCTATGTACATCCAGTGAGTAAGAAGAGTTATGTCTTTCGTTTTTATGCAAATTACAGAAGTCAAAATCTAGTATATTTGTCATTCTGTATGAAATGTGAATTCTGCTATGTAGGTAAGACAAGCAAATGTTGAAAGACAGAATTAGAGAACATTTAAATGACATCAGGAAGAATGATGTCTAGAATGCACTGTATAAACATATTCTAGAGAATGACACCAGTCATAATATATTCTAGAGAAGTACACCAGTCATACTTTTACTTTTTGGAATTACTTACACCTCGCAATAGAAAAGGTGATCTAAGGAACAAAACAGAATGTAAAGAGATGAAGTGGATTCTAGAATTACATGCAGATGGTAGGAAGGGACTTAATGGAACTGTCCCTTTAAGACCAATTCTTTGATCATGTGACTCGGTGAGGTAACTGTTTAAAAGATGGTTTGTTTATAACAGTTTTTAGATCTGATGAAGCTGCTGTTTAGAAAGGTGTGAAAGTGATTATCTGTGTTTTAGCCTTGCTTTTATGGTTTTATTTTCCTTCTTTGAATAAAATCCATGATTTTATACAGCAACTGCCGTGCTTGACTGGTTGGATTTATTTCTGTTTTTAGCTTTTGTATTTAACCAGTCTTAATCTGAGTTTACAACATCTTTCCCTAGATGGTATGCAAGCTCTTAGACAAATTTAAGATGTCTGATAGCCCTACCTTCCTTAACATGGCAGAACCCAGTACAGCCAGTACCCTTGCATATATTTCCAACCCATACAATTTTTTGAATCCTTCCTCTGCCACTCAAGACTGCCATTATATACCCCAGCCTAAAATTTCTTTCTTTCTTACTTTGAAAGACTCCTACTTATTACCAACCCTGTGCCATGTTAGTAAACTTTGCAACAGGCTAGCTTCATAACAAGTTCTGGAGTTTTGCTAGCAAATATATGGCTTTCCACAGCATGATATCTGAAAAGGTTGCTAATACTTTGACAGTGATATCCAACAATATGTACAGGGATCTTGCAGGTTGTATATTTCTTGATGTGAAGACATTTTAATTTATATACCATTACATCTGTCTAAAAATAGGGGAAGTTACCTTCACAAAGAGACCTGTCTACGGTGGAGCCCCCTGGGGCTCCGTGCTGGGACCACTCCTGTTTGGCATCTTCTTTTCTGAAGTAAAAGCAAATACCAAATGGCTCTGTCTGACTAAGTGTTCAGATGACTGCAAGCTAGCATTAGTCTCTAAATCCCCAAATGACTTTACCATTCTGCAGGAAGGTTTGTCACAAATAAATAACTAGTGCCAAAATCATAGACTGAAACTAAATGTCAAAAATGCATTATTGTTTCCTTTGGGAAGTCACCTATCCCAAGGAACTATCACATTAACAATATGCCACTGAGAGTTGATCCAGTTGTTTGGAATTTGGGAACTTATGTGGACATTGACATTACTTTTGACCAACATGTCTCCATTGTTGTTAGAAAGTCCTCCTATATTATACAGCTATCGATATAGGGATTTCATTGTACCCCCTTTACTCAGCTCTCATTAGGTCAGTCATTGAATGTAATGCCCCCTTTGGCATGTATCTCCCCAGACACATGCAGCCAGAGACTACTATTTCCCTGGGACAGACTCCCCATCCATGTGAAGCAGAGTTCCTGCTTCACCCAGTTCAAGTGTCACTTTGACAATTGGATGGGGAGGAAATTCTTCCCTATTTGGCACCTGTGTCTAACAAACTCGACAATTTAAGCTTACTGAATAGCCCACCTTCTGGACCTGTGGGTTACAACATTTCAAAATCAGTACAGCAAATATTTAAACAATTATAAAGAAATATGTATTACTGTCCTTTACATCCCTCCTGATTACAATACAGCTATACTTGAAGATATCCTACACTGGATATCCATAACATTTCCACAAGAAAAAATATTACTAGGTGATGTGAATGTCAATTGGTTGGACAAACTAACTCCCCTACATTTAGCATGAACCTAGATGGTTTCTCACAACTAATTAATAGCCGTACACACTATAGCAAGACATCAAATTGTCTATTAGACTGGATCCTAGTATCAGACCCTAGCAAATACTCCATTACAGGTAGAATGTCAGATTTTCTCAGTGATCATCATCCAATCTATACAACTAGACATATCACACATCCAGTGAAATGGCATATTTATAAAACAACACGAAAATTACAGAACCACCTGATATTTCCAACATCCTGGCAGATAGGTTCAGTGCTAACTTTACCCCCCTCTCACCCCCTAAAGGGCCCATATCTATACAGGAAGAATGCAGACTCCCTGTAATCACATCTATGCAGGTAAAAGCTGCACTCCCGAAAACCAGAAACACAGCATCCATGGGACCAGACAACATCCCAGGCTGCATTTTACACGAACATCAGAATGAACTGGCTCCCCACCTAAGCACCATACTCAATCATAGTCTCACGTCAGGCTTTGTGCCCACTGAATGGCACACAGCAACAGTTAGCCCACTCCACAAAGGGGGAGCCACCACTGATCCTGGGAACTATCACCCTATTAGCCTGATGAGCCTGGTCTGCATGGCCATGGAACGTATCTTCATGGAACTCATAAACAAAGACATTGGTAACTTCCAAACTCTGGACCCCACCCAGTTCGGGTTTGTGAAAGGCAGATCATGCCTTCTGTACCTGATCAACTTATTTGAGGCAGTCACTAAAGCTGTAGACGAGGGTAAGGTGGTTCACACAGCTTATCTTGACCTTGCCAAGGCTTTCGACACCATCCCCCATTCTGAAATTATATCTAAACTCACTAAACTAGGTACAACTCCCTATGTCACAAGATGGGTTGCCAACTTGCTCACTGACAGAACCTACACTGTAAAAGTTGCAGACTCCAAATCTGACTTCAAACCAGTGACAAGTGGAGCACCACAGGGTTCAGTCCTGGGACCTCTCCTGTTTAGTATCTACTTCTCTGAAGTACAGGCTAACACAGAAGGCCTCTGGCTAACGAAGTTCGCAGATGACTGCTAACTAGGAGTCATAGTAGAGTCCCCAAATGATGTGGAAATCCTACAGAAGGGCCTCACTGAGACAGATGCTTGGCGTCAGAGGCATGGCCTCAAGCTCAATGCCAAAAAGTGCATTGTCATCCCCTTTAGTAAAAACTCTGTACCCATGAACTACCACATAAACGGCAGTCTACTTAATGCCAAATGTGTGATAAGAGACCCTGGGACCCAGGTGGACAGTAGTCTCTCCTTTGATAATCACATTGTCACAGTAGTCAGGAAATCCTTCTACGTGGCACACCTCATCACAAAAGGGTTGTCATCCAGGAAAAAAGAGGTCATTGTTCCCTTCTACTCAGTACTCATTAGACCCATTATAGAGTACAATGCCCCTTTTGGAATGTACCTCACAAGACATCTGCAGCAGCTGGAAAGGCCACAGAAGTACCTCACAAAGAGGATTACTGGCCTCAAACCGATTCCCTACACTGACCATCTCAAAAAACTCCAGCTTTACTCAATAGCATATCGCCTACTCCAAGGAGATCTCTGCCTAACATATAAAGCTATGTTAAACCCAGAGCTGTTGAACATGCTACACCTAAAGAAATCCCAATCCCTCCAAGCTACATGCTCTAGGGACCTAAACCTTGTCACCACAGTAAACAGGACATGCTGAAGGGATAGATTCCTGTCCCAGAGACTTCCTATACTCTGAAACAAGCTACCCATCTATGTCAAGCAAAGTTCCTCATTAGCACTCTTCAAGAAAAATCTTTATGAGTGGATGGGAAATAGGAAATTCACCCCTGGAATCACCTCTGTGGCTCTGCTCGACAGCGGCACAGGAAATTAACTTTCTTGGGTAGCATAAGCCAACCTTGTTGGCTTGGCTTACTTAGGCCCTTGGGCCGATAGCCTAGTACCTACCTATGAACCTATGAACACGTTACTTTTTCAAGTTTAACTCAGAAATATTCATTACTATACTATCATCTATTAAATGGAACTTCCTAAAAATCCTCCCCTTAAATGATGCTGTAATTGAGTTCAGTACAACTTTTCTAAATATCCCAAGTAGCCTTGCACCTCCTAGAAGGAAGAGACTGAAAACAAATAATGCAATTTGGCATTACAAAAAAGAATATAATGCTAATACAGGATAGAGAAAAAGTATGAAAAGAATGGCAAAAATAAAACCTTCAGAATCATTTGTGATTGTACTAAAAAGCAAACAAATGAAGACAAAAACTGTAGTATAATAACTTTCAGAATAACACTAAACACAACCCTAAAATAATTTGGACATCCATTAAAGAAATTCCTGACCAAAAATTCAACCCACACCCCTCTCTTAATAACTCATTACATGAAACTGCAATACAGTTCAACTTTTTTTACAGATAGTATAGCATCTTTAACTAAAGATTCCTCAACATCTAATCCCAACCCTACCCAGACACTAATTGATCCAACAATATCCATATTTACAGGGACATGATAAAATGAAGTATTTAGGAGTATGGATTAGAAATGACACTGTTCTGGCAGCTAAAGATATGTCAGAAGAGACTAAACAGAAGATAATACAAAAACTGAGATACTGGAAGCTTTGTTATATGGATAGGGATACAAAGAAACAAGCAATTAAAATATTTTAGTTCCTTTAGTCTTGTACACAGGTCAGGCATATTTTTATCAACCAGAGAAAAAGCTGTGGATAGCAATTAAAAAAGAGTTTAAGGATTTTATATGGGAAGGAAAGACAGCAAGGGTAAAGTGGGATAAGCTGATTCTTCCACTACAACAAGGTGAACTAGGATTACCCAATTTGAGAGGGTATTTTAGAATAACACAGTTAAGGCTCTTTTACATAGCACAAGCAGAAAACTATAATTCAAAGTAGAAAGGAATTATGATTATACAGGGGGAAAGCTCAAAAAATAAGGAGAGATTGAGAATTTGGATGCATACTTTTAGGGATAACAACAAAAATCATACAGAGTATTACATTCATAAAATAGCAGGGAGTATTCTAAGAACTAAATCAACACAAGAATGGAGAAAAGAGATTCTGCCAGTAGAGATGACTGTGGTTAGGAATACAGATAATAGGCGAGATGGTGCTGGAATTTATCAGAGAAAACTGGCAAAGGAACCAAGATATTGGGAGCAAATAACAAGAAAGGGAAAGGTAATAGAATGGGAAGAGGTCAATAATGTATTTGGACTGCAGGTTAGAGATCGCCTTCCCTATCAAGGACTGATATCAGAGTATAGGCAAAGAGAAAGAAATGGGGGGGGGGTCATAAATGAAAGACCAGCACTGGTAGAGTTTTTAATATAATCTAGAACAGAAGCTGCCATTAAAAAGGAATAAGTAGTAGAGCATATAAAATATTGCATGATAATTATAAGACTCAATCAGTGGAGCTTAGAAAGGATTGGGAAGAGAGAATGGATAAGTAATTCACAAAGAGACAATGGGGGGATATATGTATATCTCTGAAATACGCATCAAAATCCAGAAGATTTAGGATCTTTGCCTGGAAGTATTTACATGGGTATTTTTATACCCCAAGTAGACTCCAAAGAATTTTTCCTCTAGTTGATAGCAAATGTTGGAGGTGTGACAGGCAAGAAAGAGGTGGCTGGGAACATATTTTTTGGTAGTGTAATGAGCTGGCAGACTTTAGGGATTTCCTGTGAAGATGCTTGGTAAGTGATCTGGGATTGACTGAGAGATGATTTTTTTGAGGTATGATACAGAATCGGAATTGCCTAGACATAGTAAAGCCTTGCTGAGTCTAATCATGGTGGCTGCCAAAAAAGTAATTACTAGAAAATGGAAATCAAAGTCTAAACAAACTGTACTAGAAGTAGTGAGTATAGTAACAGAGATAAAACAACTGGAATTGGGATCTTTAGAAGAGGGACAGAGCAAACTACATAGGAAAAAATGGGAATTGTGGGGACAATATATGCAGAGAAGGAACAAGGTTTAAGAGGCAATATTTGAATAAGCCACATAATGCTTAAATGACAATGACTGGATAAATTATAAGTGATGTATAATGTTTGCAACTACAGTTGTTTCAATGGTGTCTGTGATGTATAATGTTTGCAACTAAAGTAGTATCAATGTTGTTTATTTTTCATTTATATAAATGTATGATTGCCTATGTCATGCATGATAATTTAGTAAAGATGTTTATTGGGAAAAAAACATCGAATCCCAATTCTGACCAACAGCCACATATCACCAGATCTACATTCACCTTCAAACTTGTGCCCACATCCTATATAAAACTACAGTTAAACAAACTTAAACTGTGTTCTTCAGCTGTTGACCTTTCAACCTTGCATGGCTAGGCTTAAAAAGGCCCTTGTGGTTGTTAGCCTAGTAAACACCTATGAACCTATGAAGTGAGTGCATAAAAATAGCAGCCAATAGCCTTGCATATTCTGTCTTAATCCTTATAAATAGGTCAGTCCAGGAATCCCAACATTCCCTTTCTCTGGAAAAAGTCACACATTATCCCTCTGCACAAAGGAGAAATCCAACAGATACAGATAACATTAGACCTATAGCAATCTTACTTCCTCTCACCAAAATACTTGAAAAATGTATTCAAAAACAATTGCTAGACTATTTCCTGCAGGAAGAACTCCTATCTCCTACACAACATGACTTATGTCTTTCTCATAGTGCTAGCACTGCCCTTCTAACTTATACAGATACTGTGAATAAACCTAGAGATAATGGCAAACTAGTGTCTTCCTTATTTCTAGACTTATCAAAAGCCTTCAACAGAGTATGTCATAGCAAAATTCTACTTCAAATATCATCATTAGGTCTCTCTCAGCCCATCCTTCTGTGGTTCAAAAGTTAACTGTCCAGTAAGGATCAGTCAGTAAAATGGCACTCCATGCTCTGGCCTTACCTCTCAGACACCACTGGTGTACTATAAGGCCCTATTCTTGGTCCCCTCCTCATTAACATTTTCACCAACACCCTCTATACTTCCACAAAACAGGCCACCCTAATACCATACACAGATGATTCCACTCTCATTTGTACACCTGACAACATGGTACACCTGCAAAAATTTACTCAGAAAGCTTCAAGAACCATTGAAACATGGTTTCATAACTCAGAACTCATGCTCAACCCAAAAAAGACCAAACTACTACTTTTTTCCCAAATCCCTCTGTCACGAAAAAACAAAAAGTAAAGTCCTCTCTCTTGATAATACAACCACTGAAAGCACTTTCATAGAAAACTTTTAGGCATGCTAGTGGATGATAATCTTAAATTTGACCTGCATATACAAAACCGCTTAAGAAAAAGCTGATCAAAAACTAGGGATGCTTTACAGAGCCAAAAACTTTTTTACCGATGCAACTAAAACTACACTTGCCACCCCTTTCAGGACCCACCACTGTGTAGCACTGAAAAGCCTAAATTGTTTAGAACTACCACATCAACTAATATATACACAACTTCTTAACACCTATAAAATTATCTATCATCCATCTCCTTGTCCAGCACTAAAAAGCATTCTAGACAATTATGTTCCCAGTCGGTCATTAAGATGCAGTGACAAAAGGCTCCTGTCTGTCTACAAACCTAAAAAATCTGCTGGGCATTGTCTGCACTCATACAAGGTAGCTAAGGCCTGGAACTCCTTATCTGTAACCTTCAGGTCTACACCCTCCCGTCTTTCAAAACCACTCTGAAAGACGGCCTAGCTAAAATCTGGCTCTGTTATTGGTCAAAACCAGGATAACCTATATCCCTAAATGTGAACAAGTACCTTTTCATTCCTTATGCCTCCTTACTCTCCCTTCTTCACTTCCTTACTGCTATCTAATTCTCTTCCCTGACTTCCTCTCTATATATATCATAAGCCTGTTTTTTCCATCACTTCATATTGCAGTTCCTATTTGCATGACCGACTTACCTTTAATTTCTTTACAAACTGTCTAAACCTTCTCTAAATATTAAATAAATGTAATAAACCTTGTATCAATTCTTAATCAATGTTTTTATATTATATCTATTTTGTTGTAGTTATTAAAACTGCAGATGTTTTTGATTTATTTTTGAAGATTGTAAAATTATTGTTCTTAAAATGTTTTGTTATAATTTGGAGCTTTTCTCCCCAGGCCTCCACTGAAAATGGGCTTCTACCCAATAGGACTTTCTGGGTAATCAAATGTCAGTAAATAAATAAATAACTAAAATTGGTCCAGAACTGTTGCTCTAATGGAGCTTGGATTAGTGAAATTGTATTCAAAGAGAATGCATTTTGTGAAATGGTAGATCTCCCTCTCTTTTATGATACCATGTAAATACTACATCCTAAGCAGTGCATCTCTTTACAGTAAATACATTTCTAGTAAGGAGTACACACTGTCAACAAGTACAGACCTTTGCTAAATGTTAGGCCTACACATGCAACAAAACATAAAACTACATAGTTTCAAAAAAACTTATTCGTATCAAAATCTACATTTTGATGAAAAACACAAGAGAAACTCAGGCTAGCCAGCACAAGGGCTGGGTTTTGCTGGTTGTACTACCAAGTTTACAAAGAAGTATCACTTTTTATGAAAGAGGCATATATTCGAATTTTCAATACTTGTTTTCACAGATGAAAACAAAATGCAGATATATTCTTGATATAGTATAAATGAATGTCTAATAATAATCAAAGCCCTATAACTGTACAGACTACTAAGAGGTGATCTGTGCCTGGCATACAAGGCATCCTCCAACCCAATACTTTTGGATATACTGCATATCAGGAAGTTATATGGGATCAGAAATAGTGTAGGGATATAAACCTTTTGTAAAACATCAGCAGAACAGTTTGGAGGGACAGGTATAGCTTGCTGAGGATACTGCTGCTCTGGAACAGACTGCCCATCTACATAAAACAATGTTCATCCCTGTCCATATTCAAGTACAACTTGGATTTACAAATGGGAAACAGAAACTACATCCTAGGACTGCTCCCTGTACTACTAATGGACAATGGCAGCTCCTAAATGCTTTATACCATGCATGGGTCCCCTCAAATTATCTCTGGTATGATCCCAGTTATATATATATATATATATATATATATATATATATATATATATATATACATACAATTATCAATAACGGGATGGATAAGACCAATCTCTAACAAAAAAAGGGATAGTTTAATTCAAGAGCAAAAAGAAAAATTGGCTAGGCTTAAAATGGGCGTCATTCATGAAAGTGAGGATATGTGACACTGTTAAATAGTTTCTCGGCTATCTTTCAGCTTAGAAAGGCAGGTTATTTCAGAATCTTACAATTCAGGGACGATCAGTTTTAAAATGGAAGTTCCTCAGGTTTCAGCTGTAAACTGGTCCTATTATCATTATTCATTATTGATCTTGCCAATAATTTCTGGGAATTCATGTCTCCATATATGTAAATGACTTGCTTGTTTTGAAATTGAATAAAACATCCTCTGTGATGCAAGAAGACATTCAAAAGGATTTTGCCAGTCTCTATGACTATTTCTGTAGCAACAGACTAACAGTATATCGTAACTAAACTGCTTTATTTGCCTTTGGTACATAACCTGACTTTAAGAACACCACTCCATTTCAAGTTTATGACACATTAAATACTCTTAACTTCTCAAATTCAGCAACATATATGTATTTAGGGGAGCGGCTAGGTGAGAATATTTCAGATTCTTTGCTAAATCTAATGGAATGAGTCTTGTAACAATTTTATTATAAATTACCTATATGATGACCTATTGCACCAGAAATTATACAGGTGTTAATCTTCTGAACTCTAACATGGAAAATGCTTTACTGGTCATTGCTATTAAGTTCTCCAGCTGTCTAAATATACTAAAAACAACAAATAAATAAGATTTGTTGATTTACTTCCTTTGTGGAAGTACCTCTAGGACAACCAGTGCCTGTCACTTTTATTAAAAATCCATGTGGTTAATAAATATGTCAGAGCCACCTTACTTCTAGCATCCCTTACTTTTAAACTTTATCATGTGGATAACTGTCTTCTTTTTGCCTGCAAATTAACAGTTTTGTTGTTTGTCTTTTCGGCTTTTCCCAGTTAGGGGTCGCCACAGTGGAACTCCGGTCCGCTAATGATTGGCAGTAGATTTTTTTATGGTGCCGAGTTGCCAGCCTGACGCCCAACCTTCAGAAAAGACACGCCCATTCACACATGTATTATGGAGGCCACTCGACCACGGGGAAGACATGCAGACTCCACACAGAAGGCACTCCAGCCATGAATAGAACAGGAGAACCTCATGCTGTGAGGCAACAACGCTACTGCTTTACCACCGCGGCTTCATTAACAGTAGAAACAGATAACTGCTCTCTAAGATCACAGAGACAAGCTTGGTGCCTTTCTTTGGATTTAAAGTTGTCAAAAAGCCCTTCTCAAAAGTTTTCCTGCAGCATGAATCAGCTTGGTCTGAAAATTAGAAATTAATTGAATATCCATCCAGTACAGACATGTAAAAATGTTTGGAATCTCTCAAAAAAAAAAAAAACTGCTCAGTTCTGCTTCAAACATTGTTGTGAAGAATGCCTTAGGTGATATAGTTACATTGTGTTAATAGTTTGCTACAGTCTTCATGCAGAGATGAAAGAGGAGGGTGCCAGAAGGTCTGCATTCCAGAATTCTAAGATATCTACCCAGAATGTTAGTAGACCCTTGATCGATCTATGGTTAGCACAGAAGTGTCCATAGGAGTCAAAATCATCAATTACAGTAACCTTACATGGGGGCAGGTGGGCCAGAAAAAAAACAGGGATCTGCAAGCATGTTTTTACAACACTGGCAGGGAAAGTTATGCATTGAATCCTGAGGGGGGCGGCTGGTAGCATTTGTAAAGGGTAACAATCTCTACAACAGGAATAAATATGGGTTTATGGTCAAAAAGAAATGTCAGTCAAATCTGATCCAGTTTTATGACTGAGATCCCGTTGAACATGATGGAAAATATCACTAGATATAGTCTATCTGGACTTAAGCAAGTCCTTTGACTTAACCCACAAAAGGGGTTGATCAGAAACCTGGAGATGCTGTGGAAATGACCATTATTGCAGAACTAGACAAAGTATTTGGAAAGGCTGAACATATGGGTAGAAAGGTAGCAGTTGCGGTTCAAGACAAACATTTGCAAAGCACTGGAATTAGGCCACACCAAACTTGGGGAGTAGAACACATGGTAACAGAGGATAAAAAGGACCTGGTGGTGATGGTGACACATAGACTGGACCACTAGCAAAATAATGAGAAGCCAGTAGTAATTATGAGTGTATCCTTACGGAGATAGACCATACTTTGAGTAGTACAGGATAAGGACATAAGACACTGATGAAAGAACTACAGAGGAAAACTACCCGAAGGTTATGGTGTGGAGAGGAAAGAATATGACCAGAGCACAGAACAGCTAGAGTTTTTCTCACCTTTCATCGTAAAAGCTTGGGGGACATGATACTGGTACACAAGATCATGTCAGTGAGATGTGAAGGAATCATTGTAAAATGGAAGGATACAGGAGGAAGGACATGGTGCAGGCAGCAGGTTTTAGGAATTGGCTACTCGCTGTATCTCCAAAAATAATTGTTCAAAGAGAAGCCTATGAACACATATAATGGACTACTGCAATAGGTTTAGGTGAGGGGTCTCAACTCTATTCAAGAGTATATAACACAGGTGAAAAGGGGCAAGGAGAAGGCAAGACTGGAGGGGAGGTAGACTGTTAAGGGATTTCAGACAGACTTGTTAGTCTTATTGTCTCTTTCTGCCTTGTAATATAATTCCACGGATTTTGAAATTCATCATTTTGGAGAAATATTTGATTCTCTTTTTATCTAAATATTAATGTGTTCTCCCACTGTGCACCTAGGGCCAATTCTTTACAAATTCAATGTAGCTCTATAAATTTGCTTCATATGTGCACCTAGGGCCAATTCTTTACAAATTCAATATAGCTCTATAAATTTGCTTCATATGTGCACCTAGGGCCAATTCTTTACAAATTCAATATAGCTCTATAAATTTGCTTCATATGTGCACCTAGGGCCAATTCTTTACAAATTCAATATAGCTCTATAAATTTGCTTCATATGTGCACCTAGGGCCAATTCTTTACAAATTCAATATAGCTCTATAAATTTGCTTCATATGTGCACCTAGGGCCAGTTCTTTACAAATTCAATATAGCTCTATAAATTTGCTTCATATATGTTTTGTTGTGCTGTATGCACCTTCTGGTTCATGTCATACCTGAAAAAGTTCTGTGGACCAGCCCACTTACCTGGCTGAAAAACAAAGAAACTAAGAAACAGACGTGCTGATCTGGGTGACTGACTCAGATAGCTTCTAAACATTATATATGTTAGTGGCTAAAGGTCTTAAGATCTGAATTATTGCTCTTGCATATAATACTATGTTATGTTAATTGTTTAACAAGTAACATGCTGTCACATATAAAACCCAGATTAACTGCTGCACAACATATTATTTGTGTTTATGCAGCATCAGAAGTAATGTGTTATTAGAAGGATTACATCTCTTTAAGTAAAATTCACTTTTAGAACTATTTGTTTACCTACCAGTTTGGTTAATAAATTCTCCATCAGAACAAGGGATACAATCAAAGCAGCAGACTGGCTGCCCAACTCGTGTGGCTTTTCGGAACCCAGCAGAACAACTTTCTGTGCACACTGATTTAGGAACCTCAAAACGAAAAGCAAATGAGTGAAAGTTAATACTAATAAATAGTCAAATATCTTAGACCTTGAACATTTCGTAATACTTGTCTCCCTATATAATATTAGGTGAAAATCAATTCCCTCATCATAAGGGTAACTAAGACTACATTTTGCAGAAGTATATACTGACATATTATTTACTAATATGCTGTTCACATTTTTAGGATCAATTTATCTTTGTTATTAATTCACACTTGTTTGCTCGTATTTATCAGACTGTTCTGAAATGAATCAAGTGAAAGCATAATAATTCAAAGACAAAAACGTTATTTTGGATGAGATCTTAAGCTCATGAACTCTATAAAAAGTTGCTTATATATTGACATTCATGTGAAGGTGTATTTTTTGGGAACATTCAGTCATTAATTAAGGGAGCTGTGGCTTACATGTGAGGCTGCAGGTACATTATCAGACTTCTGTTGTTTATTTATTTATTTATGTTACATTTGTTATCCAAGTGATTGATCTGATCCAGAGACCCATTAAGGCACAAACTGGACCTATGTAGCAAAAATGTTACATAGGTTCAGAACTGAATAAAATAGAATTAGCTAGCAGTAGTATATTCTTACATAATAGGTACTGACGTACATATCCATTAAAATAGTCTATATGTGTGGCTGTGACATAACTATGACATTGCGGGCACATTTCCCTGGCTTCTTCTGTCATGCACACATCCATAGGACTACAGTTTTGCACTGCTCTCTGTACAGCTCAAGTGGTAAGAAGGGCTTGGTGAATCCTGGTGTGTGCTAATTGGCTACCATTAAAGTCCTGGAGAACTGCTACAAGCCAGTAGTACGAGAAGCTTTTTTTCTTTTAGGTACTGTTTAATCATTTATACAACTTCTAATAAAAAGAAAAAAAGAAATATTTATATATTCATGTATATATGTAGGCAACATATAGACACTAAATTTTAAAAAGAAATACTGCAACAATTTATTAAATAATATACAACATACAAAATACAGCACAAATATCTTCAGCAAGGCCACTGCAGTCCGAGCACTTAAGGAAGGCAGGTATGATTTCTTAACCAATAATACTTGGAAAATGTCAATTACTTCTAAATGAATGTGTTAAGCACAGTTAGAAAGAAGTCATGTATGCATGTGATAACTGAAGGTTTGTTTTTAACTCAATATTAATTGGTTAAAACACTTTAATTTTGGAGAAATGATAAAGATGAATTTGGGTGAAGTAAATTCTAGAGGAAGGACTGTATGGAAAAATAATTACAATGTATGCAGTGACTTCAGTCTATAGTCTGTTAAATTTATTTTAAAGGTCAAAGTACAAATTGTGTTGTATAGATTGCACTCAGAGTACCCTACTAGAAATGTGTTCTTAAGCAAGCTTGCTTTGCTAAAGAAGATAGACTCCAGAAAGGTGACACTAGCAACAAAGGCAAATGCCAAACATTTTAAACATCATTCTGTATATCTTAAGCTTCCTTGTTAATTTTGTCATAGGATAATATACTTGGCTACAAACACATTCATTGCATGTCATTTGATTTTCAAAGTTATTTGCTTACAAGGTAAAATACTCATTTGTGCATTTTATTAAATATTCTGTCTCAAGTTTGAAAACAAATAGAATGTCAAATGTTTTTACAACTATCATTTTAAAATCCACTGTCTCACTTCTATTATCATGAAGTAGAATACATATCCATGCACATTATAAGATATCAATGCATTCATGGTAGTTCAATTAACTATTTACTTCTTCCATCGTGATGTACTTAACACCACCAGAATGAATATTCTTTTGAAAATAATACTTAATATACTCATCAACACATCCTGTGCCATTAACTTCTAATTCTAAATGCAGAGTTGCAGTAAGGGTGAGAATGGAGTAAGAGTAAGTCCCTCAGTGTAAGCAGTTCCAGGCCATGATTGGTGCTTTAGTCTGTGCACTGATTGGATGCAGATATGTACCTGAAAGTAATAGCACTGTAGCAGTAAATCATTTAAACAGCCACATTCATGACAGCTGCTGCTTAACTGACATTTATTGCTGCTTGTGATTCTGTGAGTTGTAGCAATGGTGCTGTTTTCTGCAGTGCAGATTTGAGTTCCTTCTAAAACTGTAGCAAAGAGCTTTTTGCTGCACTGCATAAGCTACAGTTAATCAATGTCATTTTCCTTTTTTAGTCTTGTAATCTGACATTTTTTTTTTGGTCTTCAACTTGGCCTGAGGATTTTTTTCTTTTGTGCTGTATATATTTGGGTGTTGTGTCACCAGGAAGAGACAATGCCCATAGCACCAAGGAAACTATTTACAACTTTGTAAATTATTAATGCCAAACAAACCAACATTTGCCATTAGCAGATGATTACTTCTTATTGTAGTCCTGCTGTTACCCAGATCAAGCAGAGCAGGATGTTTAATTAAACAGACTGAATGTTGTTGTTGTGTCTTTTCAGCTTTTCCCGGTTAGGGGTCGCCACAGCGGAACTCCGGTCCACTAATGATTGGTAGTTGAGTTTTACATGCCGAGTTACCAGCCCTGATGCACAACTTTCAACGAAGGTACGCCCATTCACGCATGTCTCCACACAGAAGACGCTCTAGCTGAGAATCAAACCGGACAGCATCTTACTGCGAGGCAACAACGCTACCGCAGCACCACCACGGCGGGTTAATTAAACAGACTGAATGAGGAAATAAAATGAAAAGCTACATACAGTGTTATACACAGCAGGAATCTGTGGAGCTCTTCTTGAGATTATACAATGTTATCAGGGTTAGACCTTCCATAATCAGCCCATCATCTATTACAGTGATAGTTGAACACAGTGCATTTTCATCATTAATGGTCACAAAAGTGTATGTCACTGTCTGAGTATTGCTCTCTTTGATTTCGTTTTTCAAATGAGAAGTATATCTTCACGTTCATTCATCATTCAGTAACTGTATCTCTACACATTCCATTTTCACCTTTGCTGTCATTATCTTAACTACTTCTCAAGCAATGTTTTATCCAAATACTAATTTTCCTTTCTCAGTAAACTCTCCCTCACATACTCTATTGCTGGTTTTCTGAATAAACCTTAGTTCAAACTCCATTCTCAAAGATGCCTGTATTTCTCCATCTTCATGTCTGGCAGCACTGGTGTGTGTTCAGCAAAGTCTATTCCCTTCAGCATCAGCATTAATATTTTATCTTTCATATATCTCAAGATGAAAAAAAATTATTTTAATTTCCATTCTCAGTGCAGCTTTAGTGTATACAATTTCCTTTCTCATTTATTATCATCTGTAATAAGTAGTGTAAAACTGCTAAAATACCTCCTGCTAAAATACTCCACACATTGTACATTGTGCATATACATATAATGCCATTGCCCCGTTCATACAAGTGTGTGGTGTTGCCCTTTTAAGAAGCAGCCTGTACCATAATTCATTGCATATTCTTAACAGTGGTGAGTTGGGAATAAGATATTGTAGTGTTTTTGTTTATGCTAAGGTAGCATGCTACACGTAATAAAAGTTACCTGTTGCTGGAACTAATGCTAAATCCTGACATTTCTAAGTTCAACTTCTTAGCTTAGAAAATCTGGAGAAAGGCTACAATAATGGGGTAGGGAGAGAAAACAAATACCCAAAAATAGGGACAAATTTTAAATATAGCTCTTATAAACTTAGAAAGGTGATAGAATAACAGGAGTATTCATATTTATAGGCACATGCTAAAATGAAGTATTTAGTAGCATGGATTAAAAATGATTTTTGTGTGACAGCTAAGGATATGTGGGAAGAGACTAAACAAAAGGTAATACAAGATATAAGCAGTTAAAATGTTTTTAGTCCCTTTGTAAGAGTGGTACAGGATATGTACGAGGGTAGTGTGACAGTGGTGAGGTCTGCAGTGGGAGTGACGGATGCGTTTAAGGTGAAGGTGGGATTACATCAAGGATCAGCTCTGAGCCCTTTCTTATTTGCAATGGTGATGGACAGGTTGACAGACAAGATCAGACAGGAGTCCCCATGGACTATGATGTTTGCAGATGACATTGTGATCTGTAGTGAGAGTAGGGAACAGGTGGAGGAGACCCTGGAGAGATGGAGATATGCTCTAGAGAGAAGAGAAATGAAGGTCAGCAGGACTAAGACAGAATATATGTGTGTTAATGAGAGAGAGGATAGAGGAATGGTGAGGATGCAAGGAGTAGAGGTGCCGAAGGTGGATGAGTTTAAATACTTGGGATCAATAGTTCAGGGTAATGGTGAGTGTGGAAGAGGAAGAAGAGAGTACAGGCAGGATGGAGTGGGTAGAGAAGAGTGTCAGGAGTGATTTGTGACAGGCGAGTACCTGTAAGAGTGAAAGGGAAGGTCTACAAGAGGGTAGTGAGACCAGCTATGTTATATGGGTTGGAGACAGTGGCATTGACAAAAAGGCAGGAGTTAGAGCTGGATGTTGCAGAGTTAAAGATGTTAAGATTTGCACTGGGTGTGATGAGGTTGAACAGGATTAGGAATAAGTATATTAGAGGGTCAGCCCAGGTTGGAAGGTTTGGAGACAAAGCCAGAGAGGCAAGATTATGTTGGTTTGGACATGTGCTGAGAAGGGATGCGGAGTATATTGGGAAAAGATGCTAAGGATGAAGCTACCAGGTAACAGGAAAAGAGGAAAGCCTAAGATAAGGTTTATGGATGTGGTGAGAGAGGACATGCAGGTGGTTGGTGTGACAGAGCAAGATGCAGAGGGCAGGAAGAAATGGAAACAGGTGACCCTTTGTGGCGACCCCTAATGGGAACAGCTGAAGGAAGATGATGATTAACTTAGATAACAGAACAGTAGTAGGTCTTGCATTAGTACAAATTTTCTGAAGGGTATGAAATCTGAAACTCAAATGTCTGTCATTATTTTCTAATTTCAATCTTTAATGACTTGCCACTAATTTGCCAGAAAACCACAATTTTGTAGACCAAAATGTGATGCAAAAATATAAAGTTGCCACACAATACAGCTGGGAACCTGTCAAAAAAAGGGACACCTTTTTAATATTAACACTGTTAACTTGATCAGCTAACAAAATAAGATCATCTACATGCATTTCTGAAATAAAAGTAATCTATAACTCTGATCATTACACTTATATAATTGTAAACCCTCCACGTTTTCTTCAAAAATTGCCATTTTGAGGAGGGATTATTAGGGGAGAGCAACATTTTAAGCCAAAATTGGGGACAATGGAGAGGTTTGGATATTCATAATTCTACAAAGCAATTTGCACATACCTCTCAACCTCTTAATGCAGGAAATCTGGACAAGGCCAAATATATTGGGGGAACATACAAACACTACTAAAAATTGCTCTTGTATAAACTTAAGACAGTTGATAGAATGACAGGTCTTGCATTAGTATGCATTTTTCTGAAGGTTATGACGTCTGAAACTCAATGTCTGTCATTTAGTGACTTCATTCCTAAATGATTTGCTAGAAAACCACAAATTTTATGAGGAACAAACCAAAAATAAGAAGCAAATATCTATTAATTCTGCAAACATATGGACAACTGAAAGGTATAGTTCAACCAGGGCTGTCTGAGTTTGCTAACCCCCTCCTCACAAAATCATGGTCGAATGGAGCCTCCCCCCTGCAGCCATTCCAATGTCCCATTCCTTGGTTATTTTGCCCCATTTACCATAAACACTGTAATGTGCATACTGCTTTACTTCTGTGATGATTTAGATTTCATTTTAAAGTTTTATTTTGCATTTTACAGCACAAACCCTAATAGATATCTGTTAAACAAAGCAATGCAGTCTCACAATGAAAATAGACTTAGCATTAAAACTTCTCTGCCCTTGAAACTCACATGCATTGAAACAGCATTGAAACCCACATTCAAAGAAAATACATTTTGCCAGTGGCAGATAAAGATTAACTCTGGGCTGTTTTCAAAATCATAGGCCCCTTGAACATGAAACATACACATCCTCTTTGATACACCTTCCTGACTGTATTACATTATATTCCTTGTAAAATGCAGTACAGTTGTTGAGGGCATTTTAAACTTATTGTTTTGAACATTTTTCCAGTAAACAATGAAACAAAATGCATACACCAATGACAAAACTGCCCAATGCAGAACATTTCCATCATAAAAAGTCTACTCAACCTTCTATAGTTCACTAGTATCAGTAAATATGCACAATCTCTGAAGTAGTAAAATCCACGTTAAATAAATATGTAACTAATAAAGAGGTTGCTGCTAGCAAACAACTTTATATATCATTGTTTCATCTACAAATAAAGTACCTCTTGCCCTTGAAGAATAAATTGCCTACGTTGCATGCATTAAAAAAAATGATAAGCTAGTAATACCGCAATAGGGAACGGATAGCAAATTGATAACAGGTTCACAGTTACTAGATATCTTTGCCAAAAAGGACAGCAGCATCCACCCCCTTTACAACACAGTACAGTATCAGCAATGCATCTACCTACTGTGGGTGTAGAACCCACAGCCTTCTGTATCAAGATGCAAGTACACGACCTGTTGTGCTATTAACAGTGCAAGCAGACTTAGCATGAGCAGCACTAAACTTTTGTTCCCCTGCAGCTCTCAGCTCCTTGTAAAATCTACTCGACACTCAGCTGTAATCATTGAACTTTGCAGCACAAGAAATCTGTAAAAAGCCAAAATTTATTGGGGGGGGGGGCAAAAGGTCAAAAACAGGGACACATTTTAAACATTGCTTGTATAATGTTGGAAAGTTGCTAGAATAAAATGCTGTGTTACCACCATACATTTCACAGGCACGTCTTGAACCCAGGGGACCCTGTGCAAAACAATCAGAGCAACATACCATTATGCCAAATCAGCTGTTTTGTGAAAGAGGAAGATGGAAACTTAAATGGCTACCATTTAGTGAATTCAGTTCTCACCATAGCACAGATGTCAACCTTTTACCACAAAACACCTGAACAAAGCCAACAATGGGTGAATAAAGCCCCCAAACATTCAGTGAATTCAGTTCTCACCATAGCTCTCAACCTATTAGCAAAAAACACCTGGACAAAGCCAGTAATGGGGGACTATAGCCCCCAAACATATTCGGTGAATTCAGTTCTTACCATAGTTCTCAACCTTAGCACAACACCTGGATGAAGTCAATAATGGGGGAATACAGTCCCAAAAATAGGCACAAATTTCAAATATCCATCTTATACACTTAGAAAATTGCTAGAATAAAAGCTTTTGTATCACCATGCACTTTCTGAATAATATGAAGTCTGATATTCAAATGTGTGTCATTTTTAACATTTGTTAACCAGGAAAGTCTGACTTGGAACAAAAGCTAATTTTTAGCAGAGGCCCAGGGAGAAACACTCCAGACAGACACATGTCTTTGTAAGATGGGAGGACACTAGAGGAAAAAAAACAGGGAGGGCATACAGACTCCACACAAAAGGTAAGACAACCCAGCCAAGAATCAAACCAGAGAACATGTAGCTGTTAGGCAACAATGCTGCCACTGCACCAATGGCTTTACAAGGACACAAAAAAATGCAGAAACCACAGATTTTATGAGGAACAGTCAGAACAAGTATGAGGGAAAAATCTGCAACATTTTTACAAATGGTGGTGGGTAGGGAATTCAGGCTCTTCCCACTGGGCCCAAGGTGCAGGGTTCAAGCCTTAATCTCTACCCACCACCATGTAGTACCTGGGGCCTTTCACACACACACACACACACACACACACACACACACACACACACACACACACACACACACACACACACAATAGATGTAGTAGATCCCTTCGTTGCAGCATTGCATTAAATCCACAGCTGTTGCACAACAAGCCTGCCCATGCCCTATGTCCGTTGGAGCATTACAGCCTGTGAGATGTTCTTCCCCTGACGAGACTCCAGCCTGTTGACGTTGCAGTCCGAGTCCAATCCCTTCCCAGTGACAGTCTATGCAGTTACAACTGCATAGACTTCTGGGATCTCTGCTCTTGAATGTTTCCTAATCTGGACTGCTGCTGAGACAGTCTGCACATGCTCCAGACCATCTCAGCAGCAGTCCGGATATCGGAAATGCTGCTAGTGCGCATGTGCGGGTCCGCTATTTGCGATCTTTTTTTATTTTATTTTCTTCTTTTCTATTTTCTTTTCTTTTTTACAGCTGGGGGGGCTGCAGTCCGGCAGTCCAATAGCACAGGCCGCTCCTGCTTTTCTCACTGCCTTCCAAGAACAAACCCAGTCATTGTCTGTGCTCCCTGCACCCCTTAATCCACTTAACATTATGCTTATATTATCTTTGATCTCCTCTCTACCATATGTCCAGCTACTCACTTTCCTTCAACTCCTTTTTTCACATATCATCAAGTAATGTTCATCATTCTCAGTCATAGTGCTTTACTAATGGCTGTCATATACCTCTGAAAACTGAACATCCCCCAGCCACAGCTTTCTTTCCTAAATGTAGATTTGCTAAACATAACCTACACCTTTATCTTCCTTCAAAATCAAACAATCACAGACCTTCTGCATCTTAAAATCCATCTTGCCCTTCAGCTTAATCAGAATATACCTCATCAAGTGCATTCCTGCAGCAGTATCTATCATCCTCCTAGCAACCTTCACCCTCCTATTCAGTAATGGCAGGCTACTGCTTCAGTGGTCCATCATTGTCTCTACCTTTCCTAAAAAATCATTCCAATTCTTGCTCACTGTCTCCTGTCCCATGGGATACACTTTCACTCCTAAATAACTCTCTCCACCAGGCCAAGACAGGAAGTCCAACAGCATGCAGTACAGTAGATCCTATCTGTATGACTACTAATTTGTTAGGATGATAACAAAAACCTATCTTCTTCCCTGCCCAAAAAATAAACTTTATGACCCTTTTTGACATAATCTCCATGTTGTCCCACAGCAGCATGTAGTCACCAATAAATATACTGGCACTAATGCAGCCTCCTTTCTACTCCTGCTGGTCATCAAATAAGTCCAAAGCCACTGAACTTACTTTGTTATGATGATGTCTATATTAGAAAGATGAAACGCCAGAACAGCGAATGTGCTTAGATCGACCAAAAATGATCGAAACTGCTAAACCTCAAATGGCCACAACAGCGATATTTTTCCCTGGGAAAAAAATTGCTGGGCCAACACACACAAAAAAAAAAAAAAAAAAAAAAAAAAATTAAACACAAAATAAAGTGGGGAGTTTCACTCCCACAGCTCCTGATGTGGGTGCTGTGCACCCCACACCCCCTACTTAAATATATCAACTCCGAGATCACACTACAGTAGAGGAAATGGCAAAGCCCCAACAATAGCTGTTGTGCCCATTTGAGGTTTAAAAGCTTTGATCATTTTGGGTCGATCTAAGTGCGTTCACTGTTCTGACGTTTTGTCTTTCTAATATAGACCCTCAGAAACAAGAGTGTGAAACTGGGCAGCGATGTCTCATCCATAGCCCTCTTTGACAAATCTCCATGTATGAAAATTCTTATCCAAGGCCCCTAATACAGTGCACAAATGCCCTATATCAGTCAACCCTCCTATAGCACCTAATGCTTTGAGCAAGAGCTGCCACCTAGTCATATCGGACATCTATCTCCTTTTCCTTGATTTGTTATTTGAGCAAGAAAAATGATTGCTGGAAATGATGATAACACTGTTTTGGGGAGTCTGTCTTTTTCTTAACATTAAAAGATTGTGGAGTTTGCATGCAAAAATTTGGGGGGGGGGTCTTTCACCCACATTAGAAAGCAGTCAGACTTGGACCTTTGCAATGAATGGCACAGGTATTTTTCAGTTGGATCTGATCACATGGTTTCTAAAAGATCACATTCAGATTATTGGTAGTTGAAGCTAAGCTAAGTGCTGCCTTGATATCAGTCAAGCTTATCAAATGTCATCTTGATATTAATCAAAACTGTCCCTTCCTTCTTTGTTCTCTGTCTATTTCCAAAAATGTGACAATAGGTGCCAGTAATGATGGGTATTTTACAAAACATCCCTGCTTATTTTGCACCATTTTTCTAGAGAACTTTGCTGCCAACCCACTCATAAATTTCTTTGCATCAGCATTACAGACATAGCTCAATATTTCACTTAGTTTTCCATAGCTCACTTTCCATTGTGTAATACCAATGCTGTCTCCTTTTTCATGTATTCACGCAGTAGACCTGTGGCTACCACCCCACTCATAAGGTCATTCATTGCTTGACATACTTCATGTCCCATCCCATTCTCACTTACTGTATCTCTCTTTCCAACATTTTTGACTAGCACCTGCCTACCATTTTTACAACAAGCCAGTCTTTTGTGTACTTATCCACTTAGTGAGATTCTACTTCCACCTATATCCTGAAAATCTTGCAAGACCCCAGCCATCACTACCATCAAATAGTCAAGAGATGTACTACACCATTATTCAGATGTCCCCTAATTCATCTATAGAGTCCATATTTCCATATATTCAAACAACTCACTTGCGTAAAGTCATCCTTTGACAAAATATAATTGTTCTCATCCTCTCTCTTCTCTCTCAATTTATTATTGAGATCCAATTCTGCTGTACATTCCCAGAGAACCATTTGATTTCTCATGTGAAATTTGACTATCCTAATTTATCAGTTCAGTACATCAACATCAAATTATGGTTCCCCTCCCCTACAGCATTATCACCGTCTTCTATACAACCTACCAAGTACATGAAAAAAATCCTGTAGCATATTTATGTAATCCTGAATAGGCCCATAATATGTCAACAGAATGGTCTTCTCTTCCCACATCCCTTCCAACTTTATGAACCTCTAATCTCTAACAATCTCACTACAAATTTCTTTCACTAGTACTTCAACTCTCTGGTTTCCTTCACGTTAGGCACACAATTTCCAACCCAGCCACTGGGGATGCACAAGCCAGTGCATTTCTTTGTGCTGGTCCCAAGCCCGGATAAATGGGGAGGGTCGTGTCAGGAAGGGCATCCGGCGTAAAACTTTGCTAAAACATTTCATGCAGTGTTAGGAAAATATATATTAACATAGGTGTGTAATGCTTATTTTAATAAGGGAAAATTAACATGTTTTTATTCTATATGCAACATTAGTTTTATTTGGGACTGAAAACATGCTTTTCTTAAATTGTGCTTTCTGACACTGCAGGATGCACTCTGACCTAGTTTGCTAGCACAGCAAAATACATGTTTATGCTTTGGAAATGTACTGGAAAGCAGGTGATTTTCTGATAGGTCAGGAAATTAAATAAAGAATAATAATAATTTCTGTAGATCCATTCATTATGGACAATAAGCTCTGTTCGTGCTGATGAAAAAGTGCACTAGCTGCAAGAAAGTTAGATACTATAAACAATGAACTGCTTCAGAAATCTGTACTTGCATTGTGCTTGAATTAGCCATAGTACCTAGACTTGTAACATCACATAGCAAGAAAGTTATAATTGACCGGTGGTCGTCAAGGCCATCCTGTTTACTGAAAAATCTTTTTTAAACTTTGAAGAGTCAGCTAGAAATGTGAGAAACATCTGTAAAGTAACAGAATTGTGAACTGGTGGTCTACTACATCAGCTGTAGTGGGCAATGTCTTGAAAGAAAGGTATAATAATTGTGATACTTCCTGATTTCAGTTAGACAAACTCTGTAACTGCATTTTTTGTCTCCTTGCGCAAGAATAAAGATACCTGAACTGAACCTTATGCTTTTGGTCTTTTGAAGTATTTTAACATGCAGTCACCTAGAAAAATGTTTATACCGGATCTGTCGAGGCCCGGGTTAACAACGACCGCCACCAGTACTGTTAGCCTACAGGGTGCTGGCAGAAATTGGGCTACTGTTGGCCGAAGGAGGAGAAGAGGTGGAAGACATGGCCGAAGGCAGGAAGAGAGGAGAAAGAAAGGCTAGGACTGTGGTAGTGAGGGTCGGAACTTTGAATGTTGGCAGTATGACTAGTATAGGGGGAGAGCTAGCTGATATGATGGACAGAAGGAAGGTTGGTATATTGTGTGTGCAAGAGACCAGATGGAAGGGGAGTAAGGCTAGGTGTATCGGAGGTGGGTTCAAATTGTTTTATCATGGTGTGGATGGGAGGAGAAATGGCGTAGGAGTTATTCTGAAGGAACAGTATGCTGAGAGTGTTTTGGAGGTGAAAAGAGTGTCAGACAGAGTGATGATTATGAAGATGGAAATTGGTGATATAATGATGAATGCTGTTAGTGCGTATGCTCCACAGGTTGGGTGTGCAATGGATGAGAAAGAAAATTTTTGGAGTGAATTGGATGAAGTGGTGATGACTGTACCCAAGGGTGAGAGAGTGGTGATTGGAGCAGATTTCAATGGGCATGTTGGTGAAGGGAACAGAGGGGATGAGGAAGTGATGGGTAGGTATGGTGTTAAACAAAGGAATGCAGAAGGTCAGATGGTAGTGGATTTTGCGAAAAGGATGGACATGGCTGTGGTGAATACGTATTTTAACAAGAGGGAGGAGCATAGGGTGACATACAAGAGTGGAGGAAGATGCACACAGGTGGATTATATCTTATGTAGGAGGGCCAGTTTGAAGGAAATTGGGGACTGTAAAGTGGTGACCAGAGAAAGTGTTGTTGGGCAGCATAGGATAGTGGTTTGTAGGATGACGTTGGTTATCAAGAAGAGGAGGAGGAGTGTGAGGGCAGCACCAAGGATCAAGTGGTGGAAATTGAAAAAGGGTAATTGTGAGGTGGAGTTCAGGGATGAGTTAAGGCAGGCACTGGGTGGCAGTGAAGAGTTACCAAATAGCTGGGTAACTACAGCAGAGCTAGTAAGGGGGATGGCTAGAAAGGTGCTTGGCATCACATCTGGACAGAGGAAGGATGACAAGGAGACATGGTGGTGGAATGAGGAAGTACAGGAGAGTATACAGAGAAAGAGGTTGGCAAAGAAGTGGGATTGTCAGAGAGATGAAGAAAGTAGACAGGTGTATAAGGAGATGAGGTGCATGGCAAAGAGAGAGGTGGTGAAGGCTAAGGATAAGGCATATGAAGAGTTTTATGAAAGGTTGGACACTAAGGAGGGAGAAAAGGACCTGTACTGATTGGCTAGACAGAGGGACTGAGCTAGGAAAGATGTGCAGCAGGTAAATGTGACAAAGGATAATGAGGGAAACGTACTTACAAGTGAGGAGAGTGTGTTGAGGAGATATAAAGAGTACTTTGAGGGGATGATGAATGAAGAGAATGAGAGGGAGAGAAGGTTGGATGATGTAGGGATAGTGAATCATGAAGTGCAGTGGGTTAGAAAGGAGGAAGTAAGGATAGCTATGAAGAGAATGAAGAATAGAAAGGCTGTTGGCCCAGATGACATACTTGTGGAAGCATGGAGGTGTTTAGGTGAAATGGCAGTGGAGTTTTTAACCAGATTGTTTAATGAAATCTTGGAAAGTGACAGGATGCCTGAGGAATGGAGAAAAAGTGTTTTGGTACCGATTTTTAAGAATAAGGGTGATGTGCAGAGCTGTAGTAACTACAGAGGGATTAAATTGATCAGTCACAGCATGAAGTTATGGGAAAGAGTAGTGGAAGCAAGGTTAAGAAGGGAGGTGATGATTAGTGATCAGCAGTATGGTTTCATGCCAGGAAAGAGCACTACAGATGCGATCTTTGCTGTGAGAGTGTTGATGGAGAAGTACAGAGAATGTCGGAAGGAGTTGCATTGTGTTTTTGTAGACCTAGAGAAAGCATATGACAGGGTGCCTAGAGAGGAGTTGTGGTATTGTATGAGGAAGTCAGGAGTGTCAGAAAAGTATGTAAGAGTGGTACAGGATATGTACGAGGGTAGTGTGACAGTGGTGAGGTCTGCGGTAGGAGCGACGGATGCGTTTAAGGTGGAGGTGGGGTTACATCAAGGATCAGCTCTGAGCCCTTTCTTATTTGCAATGGTGATGGACAGGTTGACAGACGAGATCAGACAGGAGTCCCTGTGGACTATGATGTTTGCAGATGACATTGTGATCTGTAGTGAGAGTAGGGAACAGGTGGAGGAGGCCCAGGAGAGATGGAGATATGCTCTAGAGAGAAGAGGAATGAAGGTCAGCAGGACTATGACAGAATATATGTGTGAGAATGAGAGGGAGGTTAGAGGAATGGTGAGGATGCAAGGAGTAGAGGTGGCGAAGGTGGATGAGTTTAAATACTTGGGGTCAATAGTTCAGAGTAATGGTGAGTGTGGAAGAGAGGTGAAGAAGAGAGTACAGGCAGGATGGAGTGGGTGGAGAAGAGTGTCAGGAGTGATTTGTGACAGACGAGTACCTGTAAGAGTGAAAGGGAAGGTCTACAAGAGGGTAGTGAGACCAGCTATGTTATATGGGTTGGAGACAGTGGTATTGACAAAAAGGCAGGAGTTTGAGCTGGATGTTGCAGAGTTAAAGATGTTAAGATTTGCACTGGGTGTGACGAGGTTGAACAGGATTAGGAATAAGTATATTAGAGGGTCAGCCCAGGTTGGAAGGTTTGGAGACAAAGCCAGAGAGGCATTATTACGTTGGTTTGGACATGTGCTGAGGAGGGATGCTGAGTATATTGAGAAAAAGATGCTAAGGATGAAGCTACCAGGTAACAGGAAAAGAGGAAGGCCTAAGATAAGGTTTATGGATGTGGTGAGAGAGGACATGGAGGTGGTTGGTGTGGCAGAGCAAGATGCAGAGGACAGGAAGAAATGGAAACGGGTGATCTGCTGTGGCGACCCCTAACGGAAACAGCCGAAAGAAGATGATGATGATGAGGCACACAATTTCCAAGCGATTCAGGTGCTTTCTTTTGCATCTTATTAGCTTCCTTTACTGTCAATTGTATCCCAAAGCATTCCCACCTTACACCATCTCTCAACAAATGAGCTAATATGTAATCCCTTTTAGGGGTTTATATCATAACATCGAAGTAGTAAAATGTTGAATGTTATAATATCAAACCCAAAACAGCGAATGCTGAAAATAGTGAAGCTGCAGAACATCGAATTCTTTCCTAGGGAAAGAATTTGGTGGGCTGTTTTTGTCACTTTGCTATTTTGTTCACTGTGGTGTGAAGGTTACAGACCGGGTTAAGGTAAGTGTGCGAATGGACCGGGTTAAGGTGAATGTGGGAATGGGATAGTTAGAGACCTTAGGGTTAGGGAGCGGGTAAGGTGAGCATGTGATAGTTAGGAGTCTTAGGCTTCGGGAGTGGGTAAAGTGAGTGTGCGATAATTAGGGTCCTTAGGGTTAGGGAGTGGGTAAGGTGAGTGTGTGATAGTTACGGACCTTAGGGTTAGGGTTTGGGTTAAGGTAAGTGGATAGATAGTAGTGTTTGCATGGTTCAGTGTAGTATTAGAAGTAGGATTTTAAGTGTATATGTGTGGATTACTTTTTTTGGTGTGCTTGTGTTGTGTGTGTGTTTCTTGGGACAGCAATTTTTTTCCCTGGGAAAAAATTTGCTCTTCTGAGCGGTCGATTATACCACATTTTGACTTTCCAAGTTTGAGCTTATGGTGTTCAATATTTTGGGATTTCGATTATGTGATATACACCCCCTTTTAGTAGGGGTATTTACCCCTCTGATGTTCCAAATCACTGTTATGTTGACCGTTTTATGAGATGAATGTCCCTTGCTGCCCTACTGGAGCAAAGCCTACTGGGCACTTGAGCACATCTATAAGGAGTACCTGTACTCCCATGGCAGTGGCAATCAGAAATCCCATCAGCCATGAAATAAAAGCATCATATAGCACCTCCTGACAAAACTCAAACTAACCTCTTCACTCCTATAGCTGAATACCCCATGCAATTCATTATACTCCCTATGACCTTCATCCAGCTGATACATTAATTTGCCCCAACTGAGAACCATCCTTTAAGTTTGTCCAGTCTGTAGCAACTAAAATGCAGCAATATCTTGAACACATTGCCATTAATCCCATAACTACTTCCCCATTAGTCCAGGACCGTCCTGGGAGGTCCATGGAAAATGACAGCAAGTAATTCATCTCCAGTCTCAGGCCCATCCCTAGAATAAAATGGTTACAACCAGTAACATGTGCCCCTAAGTCCCACCATCAACAGTTGACACAAATCCTATATTAAAAGTTGATTATGATGTGATTACTAAAATTATAATATGTCACAAATATGAAACTGAACCCCCCCCCATACTCTAATCTTATGAACATCAATAACGAGAAAGAGTGCCACCCAACAAAGCTAAAATGAATAATAAACCATCTTTGGTAAACCAACACAAATGTCCACTAGTTCTTGTCAAACAGACAAACACCTATCACGTCGTCTCCTAAGAAAAGCTCTCATAGGAGGCTCTCATAAGGCTTCAGTTTACTTAAAATGAAGGAAAAAACATTAATGATAACCTTTTCACATAAGTTAGCAGAAATACATAGTGGTATTGATGCTGAGCCATAATATTACATTTTCAATATCTCTAAACAAGGGTAACATAAAACAACTAGCATGTGTAGCAATGGGCCATGTTGAACAATGTAATCAAAGCATCACATCAAGTTACACTTGCTATGCACCCAACAGAAAGATGGTTAAAAATAATTTTTAACCACCTTTCTGTTGGGTGATATTGTAAAGGATCTTTCCATCACTATATTTTTTTAGAGAAAGTGGTATTTCAACAGGGACAATGCTAGGTTTTAGACTAGTGAGGCTTTTCACAGAGGACTGCAATAAACCTAGTATAAAACAACACACGAAGAATATAGTACAAAACACCAATAAAGATACGACACTTATAAAAAAGGGTCCATTGATGGAAACATCAGACACGTCTTATAACAGCGACCATCAAAACATTCCAAGTAAGATGTAACAGTCTTACCCGATGCTCTACTCAGCATCACACCAGGCACATATTGCTCAATCATCATCCTGAACTTCACTCAACATGCAGCAGAGTTCATGAGACTGTCCATCTGCCTTCCCTTCAATTCTCCAAGCAAAGAGCAATCAATGGACATCTATCACATCACAAGTTTCAGAAACAACAGTAACAAATGCTGAGACATCAGTAAGAAACAACTCAACGGAGTATACTAAGAATGCAGAATATAGCATTCCAGCAACTATTCATACTTGCATATGGAGTGGCACAGACCATCAGACATTGTGTGTCAAAGTAGCTTCCATTGAAGCATTTTGTCAAATGCCCACTTACAGTCACCTGTCCAAGCATTCCTGACCAGTAAATCATTTATAATAATAACAGATACTGTCAAAGCACCTGTTTCTCTCCTGACTTGGACCCCTGGAACACCAACCATCCTGGCTTTAAAGATGATCTATTTGAAAGATTTTTCTGGACTCCTGTGAGACAAAGGAATTATTTATGGTCCAGCTCACTAAATTACCTGCTTCACTTCATTTAGTACTGGTTCATGTCCATCTATATTTTCATGTTGCACATGTGCCTTTACTGTGATTGGAGATGTTAAGATATGTTGACCCTGACTCTTTTCACAGCCTGATGTATGTAACTTTAAGGGCAACATCCAGCTGTGGTCATCAACAGTCTAACAAAGAGTCATTCCATTGATCAACTCCTACAAGTCAGCACACCATTATACTATGTCCTTCCAAACAATCTTAAATGTTGTTGGAAAAACAGTTTCACTTGCTTTCCTAAAATTCCATACTGCAAAGAGTAGCTTAAGCCTGTGCTGGTAAGCATCTGTGGAAATATTCTGAGTCAACTTCTCCTTACAGCTTTTTAAGAGCAATCTTTTTTTGAGGTCAGACTACCTAAAATGTAAT
Organism: Protopterus annectens; assembly: GCF_019279795.1. NCBI lineage: Eukaryota > Metazoa > Chordata > Ceratodontiformes > Protopteridae > Protopterus > Protopterus annectens. The sequence goes on from NC_056727.1 coordinate 1,255,556,556, forward strand.
TGATTTTATAGCTATGGCATTTTAGTATTAGTTACCACATTTTATCTGAATTTGCTGTCCTCTTCCCCAGTCGATGAGACTGGTCTACATGTTTACTTGAGTTATGTTCACCTCCCAGCAATTCACAAAACCATTTTTCAATAAACTGGGCTGCATCAGTCTTTCTGGGTCTTCTTTTAGCCCAGTAGTACTCAGTTTCTCCATCCTAATCCTGTTTTCTAACATGTTTTTGTTCGATAATCAGACATAGAAGTATTTTCTTTACAAATATCTTCTTTTTGCAAGTGTAACTGTCAATTCACCACTTTCTGTCAGCTTTATTATAAAACCATGTTGTTCTTTAAATACGTTTTGATAGATAGCTGTTATTTTGCACTGTATGGCTCCCCTGAACAGTGTCCTACACATCAGGTTCTCTAGTGTCTTGTCTAATTTCTCTTCATTCTACACCAAAAAATGCCATTTTTAATATTATAGGCAGAATAACTTCTGCTGACTCTGGGTGTAATTATTTCTTAAAACAAGGTCCATTTTGGCTATTCTGGTGGCATAGAGGGATAAAGCCCTGACTACAGCCTGGGCGATCTAGTTTTGATTAGTTGTTCAGCAACTGATGGAGCAGCAGGTAAGAGATAGGCATGCCCATCCCAGGAGGGAGGGCACTTGTTGATATGCCTCCCAAGGGGGGGAGGCATGGTCCAAAGAGGAGAGGTGCCCTCGGATGTAATCAAAGAGTGTGGGGGGCAGTGAAATGGAGTAGATAGGTGACCCCCCCTCGGGATGAAAGCACAGATGAGCTGAGCCTGCAGGATACCATCAGCACCCACAACTGACCCCAGCATATATAGAGTAAGCCTGGAGGGGCCGGAGAGTAACTAGTATACCTAGTGTGAACATTAGGTACTGGGGGCTTGTCCAGTAACAATGAGGTCAAGGGGTACCAAAAATAAAAGCAATGTCATTTTACATTCCTTCCATGAGAAAAGAAACAGGCGCTAAAATCATAGCTATTGTAGTTGAGCTGTCATCATGTTTCTAGTTCAAGGGTGTCCTCCTTTAAAGTTAATGGCAAGTGAAGACTCCTTCACAAATTTGTAGAATTTTTATAAAAACAATATAAAACTTCAAATGAATTTGCCTACTAAGATTGCATTCACAAAATATGTAAACAAAAATCTGCTGTCATCAGTATCCGAAGCATCTAAACTTTTTAAACCACTATTCTCAATTTATGTTATATGATTTATTTTTCTCTTTATGTATTCCTGTTAATTATGCATGGTTTGTTGAGAAACGCATCTTATCATACAGTGTCACAAGTGGTTTCTATATATTTATCTATTTATTTCCTTTTTTACATCAGTGTTTGCTTTTAAAAGTGCCTGCCAGGGTTCAGCTTTCTTGATGTATTTAGGATGGTATTAGTGTAGATTTTTTTCTTGCGTGCTTGCTAGTAAATGTTAAGGGATATAACTATTTCTGTCTTACTATAAGGAGTTTATTACGCACAATTCAGTATTTATAGTTTTGTTGTTATGACAATTTCACCTTTATCCTGGCTGACGCTATGAGACCTTTATAGAAGATATATATTGTGCATCCCTGCTGTGTTTTTAAAGAATAACTGGAAATGTTCTCAATTTTAATATTGTTTACTGGATTTAAAATTATCAAGACTGATAAGAGTTTTCTTCCTGGTGTGGAGGAGGAATCCAGTATTTTTCATGGAATATTAGCTTGTGTAATAATGGTATAAATGTTTTAATTTGCTTTTGAAAGCCTTCCTTCATCAAGATGGCAGATTATTCTTTGCTTTGCAATGCCTGATTTGGCGTATTGATTCACATGCTGATTTTATTGTTGGAATGTGTCCTGGAGATTTGTGAACAATAGCTTTGTTGATACTGAAACTATAGCTTTTTCCTTTATGCTCATGGAACAGTTCATTTTAAGGGCTCATCATATCTTCACAATTCTTGTGTCATTACTTGTGAGCTCTCATTGTTTACTCTTTTATCATTCATGTTATATGGGACTTTGTACTTCATGCAGGTGTAGGGCTGTATAAGAACTTTTCTTACCATTCTGAGCAATTGTTTTATACAATTTAATGGACTGAGTAGGCTTTCATTACTGTAATTTTATTTTATTTTTTTGTAAATATTTGTATGATGATAGTATAATGAAATTGTTGGTACATGACACTGACACGAAGTTTCATTAATACCTTTGTTTTCATGAGCCAATCATTGTTATTTCTCTCCCCTAATACTAGTAGGTCATTATTTATTTATTTATTTATTTATTTAGGGTTTACTTGTTAATTTTGCAGAGTTAAATATAGCAGTATATTTACTTCATATATATATTTTTTTATCTTAAAGAGAATATATTTCATTAATATGGAGAAGTAGAGCCCCAGGTTATAGTACCTGAACACCAGATTGCTAGGTTTTTCTTATAATTATACAACTGCATGACAGAGGGGAATTTTTAATTAGTTTCAATAGCTTTATTTTACTATATTCCTTTCTAAATCAAGGTTAGTAAAGATTAGGCCTGGAGAGCTATGAGGTCAATGCTGGATTTTTTTCAATATTTATGTATTTGCTTACTTATGCTTTGATATAAATGTTATTATGATGCACACAAATAATTGTATCTATTTATATTCCTTTCTAGAATATTTGAATTGACAGAAGAATCCTATGGAGAGTCTCGGGAGTTTCTACTATTAAACATCAATTTCCACAATGTGAGCAATGAAAAAGAGAAAAAAAATAATGCCTAAAACTAATGGATGAAAAAAATAATTTTTAAAGTAATTTTGCAGAGGGAAAGACCTCCCCTTCACCCTGATGTGTGGACAAGCCTCACACATCCCCAAACTCATATATATAAAAATTCCATAGTCATACCAACTAAAATAAGGGGTAAATTTAACAAAATAAGTAAGCCGCTGCAAATATCCACTTAGAAATTGCACTGGCAATGATTTCCTGAGGAAAAGAATGATCAAGGTTATGTTCCTTGACATTTTTTTTCTTCAGCTACTGATATCCTAGAGGAGCCAGGTTAGTCACTTAATGGTTACTGTAACTGTAGCTTTTTATCTGTTTTGTTTTTTTAATTTTTCATCTCAGCAGCTAGTGCTCTTCTTACTGAGTTTGTTTGGATTGACAAGTTTCTTTTTAGAATACAAGAGAAATTTAAAAATATCATAGGTTCATAGGTAGGTACTAGGCTACTGGCCCTAGGGCCTATACAAGCCTAGCCAAAAAGGTACTCTTGCTTTTGCCACCCAAGAAAATTATTTTCCTGTGCCCCTGTCAAGCAGAACACAGAAGTGATCCCCGGGGTGAATTTCCTATTACCCTTCCAATCATCAAGATTTTTCTTGAAGAGTGCTAATGAGGAGCTCTGTTTGACATATATAGGTAGTCTGTTCCAGAGTATGGGAAGTCTCTGGGACAGGAATCTATCCCTCCAGCATGTTCTGTTTATTATGGTGACAAGGTTTAGGTCCCTAGAGTGTGTACTCAGAGGGATTGGGATTTCTTTAAGTGGAGCATGCCCAACAGCTCTGGGTTTGACATAGCTTTGTATGTTAGGCAGAGATCGCATCTGAGTAGGTAATATGTGATGGAGTAAAGCTGGAGTTTTTTTAGACGGTCAGTGTAAGGCATCTATTTGAGGCCAGTAATCCTCATTGTGAGGTATTTTTGCGGCCTTTACAGTTGTTGTAGATGTCTTGTGAGGTACATATCAAAAGGGGTGCTGTACTCTATAATGGCTCTAATGAGTGATGAGTAGAGGGGAACGATGACCTCTTTTTTTTCTGGATGAGAAACCTTTTGTGATGAGGTGTGCCATGTAGAAGGATTTTCTGACCACTGTGGCGATGTGATTATCAAAGGAGAGACTACTGTCCACCTGTCTCCCAAGGTCTCTTATCACACTTTCGGTGTTAAGTAGACTATCGCCTATGTGCTAGTTCATGGGTACAGAGTTTTTACCAAAGGAGATGACAATGCACGTTTTGGCATTGAGATTGAGGCCATGTCTTTGACACCAGGCGTCTGTATCAGTGAGGCCCTTTTGTAGGATGTCCACATCGTTAGGAGTTTTGATTATGGCTCCTAGTTTGCAGTCATCTGTGAATTTAGTTAGCCAAAGACCTTCTGTGTTAGCCTGTACTTCAGAGAAGTAGATACCAAACAGGAGAGGACCCAGGACTGAACCCTTTGGTACTCCATTTGTCACTGGTCTGAAATCTGATTTGGAGTCTGCTACTTTCACAGTGTGGGTTCTGTCAGTAAGCCAGTTGGCAACCCATCTTGTGACATAGGGATTTATACCTAGTTTAGTGAGTTTATCTATAATTCCAGAGTGGGGGATGGTGTTGAATACCTTGGCGAGATCTAGATAGGCTGTGTGAACCACCTTACCCTCATCTATGGCTTTGGTGACTACTTCAAAGAAGTCTATCAGGTTTAGGAGACATGATCTGCCTTTTACAAACCCAAACTATGTGGGGTCCAGAGTTTGGAGATCTCCAATGTCTTTGTTTATGAGTTCCATGATGATACGTTCCATGGCCTTGAAGACGAGGCTCGTCAGGCTAATGGGGTGGTAGTTTCCGGGGTCTGTTGTGCCCCCCCCTTTGTGGAGTGGGATAACTGTCGCAGTGTGCCATTCAATGGGCACAAAGCCTGAGGTGAGGCTATGATTGAACATGGTACTTAGGTGGGGTGCCATTTCATTCTGTAGTTCATGTAGAAGGCAGCCTAGGATGTTGTCAGGTCCCATGGATGCTGTGTTCTTGGCTTTGGAGAGTGAGGTTTTTACCTGTGCAGCCATGATTACAGGAACTTTGCATTCTTCTGGTATAAAGATGGGCCATTTAGGGGGTGAGAGGGGGGTAAAGTTAGCACTGAACCTATCTGCCAGGATGTTGGCAATATCAGTTGGTTCTGTATATTTAGTGTCATTGTGCTTAATTAGTTTCAGTAGCTTTATTTTATTATATTCCTTTCTAAATCAAGGTTAGTAAAGGTTAGGTCTGGAGAGCTATGAGGTCAATGCTAGATTTTTTCAATATTTATGTATTTATTTACTTATGCATTAATATAAATGTTATTATGATGCACACAAATAATTTTATCTATTTATAAATGTTATTACATCACAAATATAAACCTTTATCCATTTGTTTTGCAAATATTCCTGTCATGTTATTTGTATTCAAAAACTCACATGATGAAAGAACAATGACCTAATATTAAAATGTATCAAATATATAGTTTGGCAATACTGTCACACTTTACTTTTGTGAGTAACAATTCTACTAAGAAGAGTTTTCTTTATCTGATTTTTAGTACGAATCAGATCCCGAAGAAAGCTTTTGCTTCTTCATGACTAAAGTACCTGTTCTAAACCCCTTTTCAATTTTTTGATATGTGCTCACATTGTAAAAACCAAATGAGTATTTTGGTATTATTAATTCAGAGACGTGAGATTAACACAGTAATAATCAGGAATAACACTTCTAAATGCTTATACTAAACTGAATCAGATACCTTTATAGATATTATGGAAATGAATGATCTAGTAGATTTATACAAGATTCTTTATCCAAGGAAAAGTGACTGTAGTTTTTTAAGCTGTAGTTAGAAATTGGTTTCATGACTATTCCTTTTAACTTACCTATAAAATTTAATTACAAATTACATCTAGTCTAATTTCTGTTCTGATCTTTTTTATTTACCTCAATTCATTACACAGTACCAAAAGAGCCACACCCTAAAACTAGAGACTACAGCCTTCTTTGTTGGAAGATTTAGTTTTTTGTAATATTATAAATGATCATCTTGTCATATTATTTGAAAAGATTAATAACCTTTTTTAATCCATCGTTTAAAACTCAAATCTAATTAGTAGTCACTTGTTTAGAAAAATATCTAAGGCTCATACCTGAAAAAAATCCTCATTAGCAATATTCACAACTTAGAAAATCTTCAAGTTAAAGCTTTAAAAAAAGGCAAATTTAAATAAATGCATAGAACTCCTTAAACATACAGTATAGTTATTAATTGTCTTAGAAACATATTGCACATATTGTATAGCTAAATATTTAGAATAGACATCACCTTCCTTTTCTGCCTTGGCAAAAATTGTAAAAGTAAACACACCTAGGACTTGTATTTCACACTATTAACAAAGAATCAAAGACATTATATTAATGATATTAATATGCTTAGTATACTTTAGAATATGTTTTTGGATCTCTGCTTTAGCCCATTAATGAAATTGGGCATAACAGTCATTGATACAAAATTAATGGTATTTCCTATTAACCATTATCCTCCTTCAACCATATTTTGAAAATACTATATTACAATTATGTATTTATTTACTTTTGTTTACTGGGTATTTCCATCTGGGCCATTGGACCATTTTCAATGGAGGCCCAGGGGGAAAATCTCCAAAGCGCAAACATTCAGAAGTTAATTTTACATAAAATTAAATAATACAAAAATATACAAAGACATTCACATAAAATTACAAAAATTATAAGCAAAGATAATGTTTAAAGAATGAAAATATATATTTGCATATGGGCTAAAAATGAATAATATAATACACATTTAGTAGAAAATAATTTTAAAAACATGTTACAATAGACAAGTAAAAGTGCAATTAAATAAAAATCACTTAAGATATAGTTATAGAAAAAAGAGGGAATGCAATCTAAGAGTTATAACAATACATTTTCAGTTATGGATTTCCAGATATATGTTTAAGCTAGTCAAAATAATATCCCTTCTATAACCCAGTCTTGGCTTTACTAACCCTAAAATTATAGGCCAATAGCCTTAATTGATATTTATATAAAATATTTCCCTAGAGTTATTGAACATAAGCTTAAAATACTTATACCATAAGTAATTTCTCCTTTTCAGTATCTTTTTACTGGAAGAAAAACTTTAAATTAGAGTCTTGTCCTTTTTCAATACTAGGTACAACCTAAAAAGCTAATATGCTTACTTGTATTTCCTTCTTTGATGTCTCTAAGTTTTTTGACCATATGGGGTATACATTTCATTTTCAGATTCTTAAAGGCAATAATTCCTTTATTTTTTTTTGTAAATACATATGAAACTTTGTACAATAATGCATGTACATTTTTAGGAGTCAATAACACTTCTTCAATGCCCGTCAAAATTAATTCAGGAACTTGGCAAGAGTTCCTCTTTCTACTTATATTTTAATTTATATGTTCACCCCTTTTAAATATGACTATAGATAGATATAGATGGATAGATATTCAGCCCATTTCAGATATATTTTAATACCAGTTTTAAAACTGTTCTTTCAACATTAGCACATCTGAAGATGATGCAATTATGTACTCTTAACATCTTGAAACAGACATTCCTCAATTTTAGATTATAACATAACTCTCAAATTCTTAGATATAGAAATCTAGACAAAGCCATAAATAATGGAGAGACAAAGGTCCAAAAATATGAGTAATTTTTAAATATTGCTCTTACAAACTTACTTAAAAAAATCGATAGAATAATGAGTTTTGCATCAGCATGAATTTTATAAAGGGTATGAAATCTAAAACTCAAAATTCTGTCATTATTTTCTGATTTTAACCTTCAATGATTTGTCAATGATTGCCAAGAAAACCACAATTTTGTGAAAAATGGACTAAAAATGTGAGGCAAAAATCTGGACATTCTGAAAAAATGCATGCAGTTGAAAGGTATAGATTATAAGCTTCCCTTAGATAAAGCCCTTTTTTTTGCCCTTACTAACGATGGTCTCTAATTAAATATGATGAACTGTCAACTGATCAACGTTAACAAGTTAAAATATTTAATTGCCTACTTTTCATAAAATGAAACTAATTTGGGAGCATATCTGTAGAACCTGAAAAGTTTGTTCAAGATATGGGAAAATGGAATAAAATTAGGTTTACTTTTTTGTAAAGTGACTATGCTTAAAAATACAATTTTCATTGATTATTCTTTTCTTAAAGTTCTTTTATTCATTTAGTTAAATCTTTTAATAGTATTCATAATCCATTACTTGCATTCTTATCAGTTCTAAAGCCTAAGCATGTTTCATAAAAAGAAAAAAAATTTTCATACATGTAATTGAATCCTTATAATTCCTGTCTTGTTTTAATATCAGCAAATTATCACCAGTTATATTATCTTAGTCAACAACTTTACATTAATGGTAGATCAGTTCCTGCATCTTAATAGTTTAAGAAGCTCAATTTTCTTTTGTATTCAACATTTATCTCCCAGTTATTTCTGTGGGTCTTCTATATTAGATTGTCGAAATGGAATTACAGCGAATGCCATTTTGATGACACATAAACAGAGAAATCTGAAAACAGTGAACGCTCAGGTCAGCGATTTTTTTTCGTAGGAAAAATTTGCTTTGCCTGAGCTGTGACATTGCCCTTTGCCACACTGTTGTGTGATCTTGGAGTTGGTATATTTAGTTAGGGTGTAGGTGTAGGCAGTGAAGCCCACCACTTTCCAATGTTTTAACTAGTGCATTGTGTCTTGTTGGTGGGCGGCCATGGTGGTGCAGTGGTTAGCATTGCTGCCTCACAGCAAGAGGTTTTCCGGTTTGATCCTCGGCTGGGGTGCCTTCTGTGCAGAGTCTGCATGTCCTCCCTGTGGTCATGTGGGTTTCCCCAGGGTGCTCTGATTTCCTCCCACATCCCAAAGTCATGCTGTAGGTGGATTGGATACTCTAAATTGGTCCTAGGCATAAGTGTGCGCATGTGTGCCTTCCGTGGAAGGTTGGGCACCAAGCTAGCAACTTGACACCATAAAACTCCACTGCCAATCATGAGCAGACAGGTGATCCGCTGTGGTCCCTAACCAGGAAAAGCCAAAAGAAGAAGAAGAAGTTGTTGTGTATTGTTGGTCAACCAATTTTTTTTCCCGAGGAAAAAAAATCAGTGATTTGGGGTTTCACTGTTTTCAGGTTTCTCTGTTTATGTGTCGTCAAAATGGCATTCGCTGTAATGCAGTTTCGACAATCTAATATAGACCCATTTATGTACCTATCCCTCTATTCCTTCTAGATATATTGCTATGCTTAATGTAATTTATAGTGTTTTCCTAAAGCAATTACTGTATGATTAATCTCTCTTGAGAAAACTACACTTTAAGACCTTTTGTAGCTTTTTGTCTAAACCTTATTCAATATTATTTAAATTAGATCAGTGTTAGAAGCAGAGATTGTTCATTCATCAGTTGGAAATGCATAAGCCAAAAATATATTCAACAAAATCTGGATGATTTATGGAAAATTTGCTCAAAACAATTCTTTTCATTAAATTATATGTTAATTTATGATTTTTGAATATATATATATATATATATATATATATATATATATATATATATATATATATATTAATTACACTCCAGTGATACTTGCTACATATTTCTAATACAATAGAGTTGTGCAAAGTTTGTCCAAATAAAGATGGTGGCACAACACATGTATTTTGGGTACGTAGATATGTTCATTCTTCATGAAAATATCTTAATGCAAGTCTAAATCTCTATTTCAAGACCATTTGGACAGGCCAAAATCTTTGCAAAGTGATCTAATGAGGATTAGGAATCCAGAGAAATGTTCTGTTCTAGTGACTGCCTATCTTTCTAATACCATGTCATTACAATGAGGGAAAAAACACAAGATATTAATGTTCATCATTTTAGTGGCTGTAGAAATTTTTCAAGTGCTAAGAATTATATATATATATATATATATATATATATATATATATATATACATATCACCCACACTACACACACCGACACCACATATTCCACAGTCCACAAACATATCACACGACATACATAACAAAAACACCACACCGACGTACACAAACACACAAACACAACACACACACAACACAAAACCACACACACACAACAAAATAACAAAACACCACACAAACACACAAAACACACACACAACACACACCACACACCACACAAACAACACACACAACACAAACTAAACCATTCAACCCCACACACACACTACACCCACACTAACCTCCCACACCCTAACCAACCACTACGCACTTAACCCTCCTAACCCTAACCCTACCCCCCCCTAACGCCTAACCCGCCCTATCGCCACCTAACCCCTCACTTAACCGCCACCCCCCCCTCCCCCCCTAACCCTAAAACTAACCCTATAACCCCCCTATAACTCCCCTAACCCACCCTCAACCCCTACCCACCCCCCCACCCCACACAACCCACCACACTGCACTGCACACCCTCCTCACTCTCGTCCTACCGTCACACCTTTCACCACACAGCCTTCCCCTCGGCATCCTCGCTCAGGTGTATGTTGTCATCCGTCAGTGTCTTCTCGGTCTTCTGCTGTGTTGATGTTCTCTTGATTTCGCGGGGTCTTCTCTTCTTCTCTTCTGGAGCCTTTCTGGTCGGTCGGTCGATGTCGGTGTTCGCTTAAGTCAGGTAGAACCATATATATATATATATATAAAGAGAGAGAGAGAGATTTAATAAGGTATTTAATGACTGGAAAGGTTCTTGAACATTTTGCATATTTTAAACTGACTCTGTTGTTATTGTCTCAGTTTTCAGTTATTTTAAACCCTTGTGTTTTTTAATTTAATGTTTATAAGTTGTATGCAGTTTGGGTTTATTGAAAAATGTCATAAAATGGCTGCTTATGTATACTTCTCTGTGTGTTTTCCTTCACCCTGATAACTTAGGTATGAATACTGCCTTTGGGGCTTTCCTTTTATTCCTCAATTTTCAAAACTTAAGTAGGCTTTCCTGACTCTGCAGTATGGCATGGTAGCCTTAGTCTAACTAGGTTTTCTTGTTTGTCAATCTCAGTCCTGCTATCATAGTCCTGAAATTATTATTGCTAAGTCTTCCTCCCCAATTGTGTCTCAGTGCATTCCTTTATTATCCAACCCCCCACTATCAAATATCCTGCTATATTCATTACATTTCTGTATGGATCCTCTGCTGTCTGACTTTCCTCCCTCAGTATTACTTTACAGCTATTCATCTTCCAACTCTGAACTTCACCTTTCAGTATACTTTACCATTCCTTTTACTGAATTTTGACAGATTACACAGTAAAGCTCACAGACACATGAGTTATACATGTCAGAATTTGAATTTGTTTCACTTAGCCTTCAGCTTTTGTTTCACTTTAAGCACTAAAATTCAAGACAGCTCCTTTAAAGTTGTATTAAATATATTTTCCTTTATGAAGCTTTCAACAGAAACATTTCTTCACTCCCATATCATATCCTCTGAGTGCCCCAGTAAGTCTTTCAGGTAATCTCTTCTTCAACATGCAGCCCTGTTTTGCATTTCCAGTACATTATACATTGTGCCCCATATTTTATTACGTTAACATATTTTAAATACAGTTGTATCACCCAGCGAATTTTGCCTTACAGCTCCCATTGCACCCTCTCCTGTAAAATCTTTCCTCATCTCCTTTATTTGTGTTCCATTTAATGTTTTATTTGCCCCCTTTCTGGTTCTTTCTTCATCAAAGTGTTTGCATTCTATCCATCTTAAATGTTTCCATCTTATTGCCCCCACTTATTTAGGCCTTCATTAATGCCGAGTATTTTTACACCACACACTAGTCTTTTATTGGTGTGATTTGTTGTTAATTATTACTAAAACTAATTATTCGATCCCTCTCTTTTTTTATTCTATGTCTTGATAACTGTTGTTGCTCCTTTTAACTTCATATGACTGATTTCTAAGGAAAATGTTATTATTGACATTGGCTTTCGACATACCATTCACATCATACTTATAGTTTTACCAATTCCTCTTTTCCATTAGTTTATTTATATCTTCCATACATCTATATTTTATCTGTCTGTAACATTCCATATTCTAGTCTTGGCTCCATGTTAATAATTTCTTTAGAGTTTACAATTCCATCTTATCTCACAAGATATGTATTTCTTCTACATAAATGCATTGTGTATTCCTTTCTTACTAGTTTTCCTGCACTTTTGTTCGAAGACCAACTTTCTTGCCTTATGTTCTTTACCTATCTAGTTTCCTTGTTGATGGTTCAAAATTCTTTTTTTGCTCTATGTCAGTGTTTTCTTCTTTCACATTATACTTTCATTTAGCTTTTTTGCATCATCTATTACTATTTGCTTTGTATTCTTTCCCTTGTGGGGGTCTTAATCCATGGTTCTTTGATCAGCCATGGTTTCTTTGCTGCACATTTTAATCAATCAATCACCAGTCCTGGTGTCTATCACTTCACATTATAATATTGTCTTTGCTATTCTGCCTTATTATTTTACTTTTCTATAGCAAATTCAAGTATCCAGCATACCATAGGGTCTTTTGCTCAATTTGTATATTTTTCTCAGCTACATACAATAATGTATATTTAACAGGTATGGCTTTTAGAGTCTCCGTTTATGAAAATTTCTATCACTGCTAAAGAAAAATCATTAGGATTGTAGACTTTTTCTTTCTACAACAGAAATCCCATATTCCATAGCTTCTTAAGATTTCTCTTTTTTATTAGACTGGGAAAGTATAAAAATTTTCATAAAACTATGAAATCTGCTGGGTATTGGCTGTACTTTTGCAAGGTTGCTAAAGCCTGGAACTCCTTACCTGTATACATCAGGTCAATACCTTCCTTTCCATCTTTCAAAACCATTCTGAAAGACTTCCTAGCAAAAATCTAGCTCTGTTCTTGCTCAACAACAGAATAACCTATATCCATAAAAGTGAAAAAGTACCTATTCATAACTTACACCTGTGTTCTCTCCCTTTTTCACTCACTTCCTTACTTTTATCAGTTTCTGTCCCCTGGCTTTCACTCTAAATATGTTTGTATTATACTGACCTATCTTTAATTTCCCTATAAACTGGATAAAATTTCTCTAACTATTAAACCATTGTCATATAATTGCATCTATTCTTAATGGATGTTTTAATGTTTTGTCTAATTAGGTATAATTATTTAAACTTTAGCTGTTTTTCTATTATTTTTGAAGATTGTAAAATTATTGTTCTTAAAATATTTTGTAATACTTTGGAGCGTTTTCCCAGGCTTCTGCTGAAAATAGGGTCATACCCAGTCAGATTTTTTTGCTAATCAAATGTAAATGAAATAAATAAATAAATAAATACATGGCCGAATGAATAAATAATTGTTGACCTTGATTTTCCTGATACTGGTTAATGGTTCCTTGTGATTTGCCATGGTGCTCTTTGTGCCCTAAAAAACTGTAACTACTGCTTCTGTACAAATGATCTCAACAGATGTTAACACATCCTTTCCTTCCACTCCTATGGGTAGCCCAAATAATCTTATTTTGTAGCATCTGGGACAATTGTGTACATTTTCTGTTCTTTTGCATAATACTGATTTCTTGATATAACTGTAATATCACCCTCTCATTTGCATCTGTCTTTTGATCATGTCCAGAAATTTGATCATACTCTGAAACTGAGGTGATTAATTTCTGCTGCACACGTTTTATACTTTACACTGCTTTACATATGCCTCATATTTCTACTTGAAGATTATGTTAAAGATCTTTTAGTCTGTGCTTTCACCCATACGAATGCCGCCTTGACTACATTTTATTGTATTTCAGGGATTATTTTTAAATCTCCCATTGTTGATTGTGCTGTAACTACACGTCCCCAAACTGAAACATAAGCATATCAAGCACACATGGCTGATGTCTTGAGGTACATCATGGTTAAGCAGCATGGCTGGGTCACTAGCATTCAGATAATAATCTTTCAATAATGAAACTCAACTGACTGAATCAATACTTTGCCTCCATTTCATGGATCAAACTTGATCTGGTACAATTCATTTGCATAAATCATACTAAATTATGTATTTTTTTAATTTATTCTTTATTGATTGTGTTAGTCCTACCAAGGTAGTAGCCTTTTTTAGGGAAGACATGAGGTGATATTTATACTACTACATGAGAATTCTGGCCAGGGCATCAAGAATCATCCCCTACTCTTTTTGACAGATGTTGTGGAACCTTTTACATCCACTTAAACTACCACCAACTCAAGCTGATGGGCCCTTGGCTTGACATTGCATCTGATAGACAACACACTTAGGAGTGCAGAATCTTTGCAAATCTTTCAGCAGTTTACAGGACTACTATTTTGAAAACTACTCTTAAATAACATACCTACCCTTCAGTTCACTCAGCTTCCATTAATATAACATGTATAAGAAATAAGATTTATCCTTGAAAGCATTCTGAAGGTATAGTAGAGAGTGAATTGATTGAGCTCACTTATACTTTACCTCATCAAACTTCTTTTCTATTTGGTCGTTATCCTATTTCATTTCCTACCTCTAATCCTCATGTTATTAAGTATCCCATCCATAGTCTGACTAGCTATGACAGCTCATGCAGACCCATAAGCTCATTCCCAGTCTTCTCCACCAGCCCTACATCTATCAGTAGAGAATCAATGACCCTTTATGGTAAGCCTGTCATAAATTGATCAGCATTACAATCATTTTCAAATGGAAACAAACTAGAGTGAACCACTGGAATGGAGTGGGTATAGTGTATGATACACAACCATTCCCTGCTCAGATAGAATCAAGTCAAGCAGAACTTTATCTCACATGAAGTTGAACTCTAAGAAGGATTTTCTACTTAAAAAGGCTGTGTGTGTGTGTGTGTGTGTGTGTGTGTGTGTGTGTGTGTGTGTGTGTGTGTGTGTGTAAATAGCATGTTTATTTTGAGATGTCTAAAAAGTCTTTCACTTACTTGTAGTATGTACTCCACTGACCAGAATACAGTCCCTTCATTAGACATGTGTAGATTTCTTTGCTATCCCCCACCCCAAGACAAACAGAAATTGTCAGTCTAAATACTTTTTATTGATATTCTACAACAACAGAGTGAATCTTTGTTATTTCTAGTGTGTCAGATATGGCCTTGAAGCATCCTGCTTTAAAACAATTGACTTGTATCTCATGTCATAGTTAAAAAAGGACTATGTTACTAGCTGCAGTGAATAGTAATGAGCGATACTAACCTGTGATTGACCTTCACTCCACATCATTGAATTTAGATTAATTTCTAGTTCATGACCAGCAGAAGCTGTTGTATCATATCGTCCAACTGTAACAAATCTTAAGTTTCCATCCATAGATACCTGGCAGTTCACAATATCAAACAATGCTCGTGGATCACCATTTGCATCAAAATAGATGACATCACCTGCTTCGCTCTGGAAATGTGCTCTCTTTACATAATGTAGCAGCTGGGAATATAATGTAGATATGTTTGCATTAAGTATAAAATCATTCTTTTTTAATCAGAATATCATTGTACTGCTGACACATTTTTATTTCCCTTATATGGCGGATTCTTTACGTTTGCATGTTTACATAGACATTTGAATTTCAGAGTATTCTATTGACAGTGTATAAATGATCTATATAATTAAATTTATAGCAGATATTTAGAGTAGTACTTAATTTAAGGGGTGATGTTGACAAAGCAAATCAAGATATTCCACATTTAGAATGGTCACAGAAATTTAGGGCCATATAGATAAAGACATACAGGCGTGTGAGACTAAATGTGTCCACTGCTTCTAATAAAGTATCTGGGCTAAACAGTGTATACAGACTATACAACTATGCAATCCGTGTACATCTGCATAATGATGGCATAATAGTGGCATGATGGTGGTACTTTGCAGATGAGGAAGATGCACAGGAAATCCATGCTAGAAATGAAGCCACTAGAAATCCAAATGGAAAATGTATGCTGCATTAAAAGTGCATTTTCTATAATCTTGTTCAAAACACAGCAGACAGATTAGTTTAGTGATTATGCAGGTCAGTATATTCACAATTTGCATTCTTATTACTGTCTGAGCTAAAAGATCTGTAAATTAAAATTAAAGGTGAGGAAAGGGGCATACTTTTTCTAAAATGTCTCCCATCTGGTTATTTTCCCATTGAGTTTCTTATCTTTATGATCTTAAAAATGTGAATAGTAACCCACTTCCATATTACTACACTGTCAATACTACAAGTTATCATAAAATTATATGACTTATTCTCTTCCTGCAGTCTGAATACCCCAAGCGACAGTCTGTGTGATTTGATCAAAATCTACCAGTGTAAGCAATATCTGTTTTCTAGTTGTCACATGAATCCTCACACATATCCTACCCCCAACCCCCACACCATGGTATAGAAGATTCAAGGTCTATTGGCAGAGATGATTATCTGTCAGTTGGACACATCTATTCTCTTTATGTAGGCAAATACTATCCCTGGTCTTGGCCAACACAGTATGGGTTTCCCATATTGTTATCTCTTTCCTGCCAACGAGTTAGTCTCTGATGCAGCTTTCTGTGAAACAGCCATTAACTTAATTCTGCCTGACTCTGTGCACATTTGCATGTGAGACAAAGAGCACAGGAAGGCAATTCTCAGCACATTCAAAATTACATTCAGAGGCCCACATGTGAAATAATCTAGTGCACTGCCAGAATCATGAGCAGGCAAGTGTGGTCATTTCTTTTGCATATAAAGCAACCCCAAACCCCTCTAGAATGAACTCTTGGTGAACTGAAAATGGGTGCAAACTAATCGCCTTTAGCAAACAACCCCTCCCATCATCATACTGTATAGATAACATATCACTAGAAAACAAAAATGCTGTTGTGGACCTAAGTACTTAAGTTGATAGCTTCCTGTCTTTTGACCATCATGTCACAATGATTATCAAGAATCCATTTTATTCAGTCCAGATAACTACCAAAATAACAACACCAAGGTCTAAAGAAGTAAGAACTCAGCACTGATCAGGTAAGTTGCTGAGCACAATACCTTGTTTGGGATGTATCTCATTAATCATGTCAAGCAATAAGAAAGACCCCTCCAAAATGATCATAGGCCTAAAGTCCCTTTGCTATCAAGAGAGACTGTAAGCTTTATCCCATTATTTCATGTCCTATAGAGTTTTGAGCGAAGATCTCATTTCACTTATTGCACCATTAAAGACCTGATTGTCCTGGGTCTCTGTTTTTATGAAAGTCCAATATTTCCACCAGTACTAGAACCATGGACCTAAATCTTTACCAAAAGATAAATAAAACATTGTGGAAGAACAGTTTTATAACCCAGCACCTCCAAACTTCTAGAATAAACTTCCCCTACATGTTAAGCAATATGACTCACTATCTTTCCTTAAATATAAACTAGATGATTTGATAGGTATTCAGAAATTTAATCTGGGATTGATTAATATGGTCCTCCTGGAGAAAGGAGGTGTGGCCTGGGGAGTACTTGCCAGGCCTGAGTATTCATGGCCTTGAAATATTTATGAATCTGTAAATCTATAACTACAAGAGGTGGAACTCAGGTATATGAGAGGGTGGAGAGTCCATTTGACTTCTGTGGATAAGATATTGCTTACACTGGGAACAGGAAAGTGGCACAATACAGAGGATACCAGATGATTCCAGTAATTCAATAGGGATGTTATACATTGATGAAGGATTCTACATATTGCTTGATGCGGCCCCCTCATGACAAACTTTTCATCTATTGCTTCATTACTACTTAGATTTTGCACCTTAATCTCACTTCTAACTGTGGAAACCTACCTGATTAAAAACACTTTCAGTATTACATCTAATGTCTCTCACAAATCTGCACAATGCATTTACTAAAAGTTCATTTACAGTATTACAAGTGAAATAATTACAATATCTTTACATTGTCTGTTTCATATAGAAGCAATCAGTTTAAAATATATATTCACTTTAGATAAGTATGTCACTCTTTCAGAAGTTGCTAACAACATTCTGTAACCTTTAAAACAGTTCAAAAGTATCCTCTAATTTTTTTTTAAATATTATTTTAAACTAAATGGAACATTGTAGATGGTATTTGATAAAATTGCTGAATGAAAGAACTTGTTCTTTTCCCTGAGATATGGGCTTTCCAGAGTTGGTTATATTTTGGTGAGGGGCATAGGGAATGAAGAGGCTTAGCCCCCATTTGGTACTCTAAATTGTAATTCTCAGTTTGTGACCAAATTATATTGTTCAGTTTCATTCAAGGAAACAGAATTTGGATAAAACCTCAGCAGTAAAAGGAAAAAAAAATGTGTGTAGTAGATTAAAAAAACTAAATGAATGAAGCAGAACGATATATTTCTACTTTGCAAAAGTTAATATTTGGTCTAAATCTGTACAATATGCACTGGTGTGTCATGGTTAAAATGTTGTATTTTGTATGGAAGCATTGTCTGGATTGGGGAAAAGTGACACTTAAAAGGGGATAGAAGCAAAAGTTTGTTTGCATGCAGCTAATGCAGGGTTTAGCTAAAATATTGATATGAAAGGTGGGGCTGGGGTCATTTATTTAGGGCTATACGAATGACTAGAACATTTTGACTAAATTCAGTGTAAACCTGCAGTGCTGTACAGCCTACAGTGAGGAAGCAAATCTGTACAGTAAATATACATTTGGTGAATTTGATTTTAGCATTAAAAATGGAAAGGGTCTATGTAGATATACTTATAAATTAGATATACATAAGCAATATAAGAAAAAAGCAATTAGGGTTAGGTGATGCTAGAAGACGTGATGAGAGACATTACAATTAAAAAATAGTGAGCTATTAACTATGGACATGAACAGTGATACCCTAAATGGAATGTTATTTAGCATTCTAAAAATGAGGTTTGGGACAAACTGATTTGTCCACGACTGTTTTAAGGGGGTGTAGAGTAAGTGGGTAGGCAGGGTGGGGGGTGCATGGAAGGATATAGAGTTAAGGACAGGTTTAGAATTAGGTTAGTTAGTTTTTAATTGGTAATGGGTTAATTACAGGGAGTAGAGGAAGTGATGTAGGTTCAGGGTAGGGTCTAGGTTTTATAATTGGGAAGTGGAGGAAGTAGCATTGCATTTGGCATGAGTTTGCAATGTTCCTTCCCTCCTCTTCTTTCTTTGTAATTAATTGGTTAGATTATCAAATGTTAGTGGTGAGCAGTACAGAGAAGAGGGACAGGATTGTCCTCTTCTGTTACCCCTCTTGGTGATGGTGCTGTTGATATTGAGTTTGGGGTGAAGTGAGCTGGAGGACGCTCCTTGATAAGAATAAGTGAGTAGGTATGGACGCTGCTTATTCAGACATGGTGAGTGGGTACGCTGCCCGGGTAAATTTTAAAGGAAGGTCGAATTACACTTATTGGTTACTGTTCTTGAATAAAGTTATTGGTGTTGTTGAATTTAATAAAGGTCGTCAAATGTCCATTGGTGTCAACAAGTATTATTAATAGGGCCCAGGACAAACACCTGTGTTCACAATGGTGTATGATATTCATACCTCTCAACACCTTAGTACAAGAAATCTAGACAGAGCCTAAAATAATGGGGGGGGGGGCTAAAAATAGGGAGAGAATTTAAATATTGGTCTTATAAAGTCAGAAAATTGCTAGAATAACAGAATTCATGTTAACATGTATTTTCTGAAGGATATGAAGTCTACACCTCAAATGTTTTTCAAAATGTTTTTCATTGTTTATTTACTTCAAGCCTCATTGTTTTGACAGAAAAACACACATTTTATGAGGGATAGACCAAAATATGAGGCAATAATCTGGACATTCTGCAGAAATCTAGACAGTTGAAAGGTGTGATGATACATGGCACAGTCACTGCAGGAAATGTCAATGCATTGAAACCATTCTAAGCTTTGTACTTTAAGTAGTAAAGGAGCATAATGTTTGTATTACAGGAAGAGAAAGAAACTATTACTAAAGGAGTAAATTAAGTACTGTCTGAGCATGCACAAATCTGCTGATGAGCTTTGAAGTGAGACAGTACCCACTCTTTTGAGTTAAATAGATTTTATTTAGATTCAAGGCACAACTAATTCATAAACTGGAGCAGACATCTCATTGACTTAATGCCTTTAAAAAAAATGGATACTGGGAACTTCTATTTCAGAGAGGCTGAATGACAGCAATTTATTATGAGTACTGCCCCCCTTCCACAAGATAAGCATGAGTAATTGCCATTCACTTGACAGCTTACACATTTAAAGTTGATATAATACCAGAAATCTTGTTTTGTTCATTATGTATTAATGCCTAACTTAAAATCAGCTGTGAAGAAAATACATCCAGAGGTGGCAACTGAAGATGCACATGGTCTGATCTAGGTTGATATTTCTGCAGAGCAGAGCAACTGTCCTAATCAAGCTTTGGCACAAAGGACAGTGGACAAAACTTTAGGTCTGAAGCTACTAATGATGGAACTTGAGAAAATAAATTCTGACACGCAGTAATACATGGAAAGGGAAGATGGAAAATAAATGAGCTGGAGTAAACTCTTACTGCTCAACCAGATCACCTAGAAGAGGTGGACACTGATCTGAGAAACATTTGTCATTGCATGAACAGTACTCTGGCAATGGCTGAACAAACTGAATCATAACAGGTTCATCTTTGAAATAGCTAGTGGCCTGGATTTTTCTGGAAGATGAATTGAACAGCCAGGTACAAGATGTGAAACATAGGATGTCATATTAATTCTAACTATCTATTGGTCTATACTTTATCTACCACATGAAGTAGAATTTTCAATTACTAAAACCCGACTAATTTTTCAGCTACTATGCCCTTGTTTTCCAGTTTGTCCTATATGTAATGCAAGAGCTTCCAACATTAGACACCACATATTTCTGCTTTTTTCCTGGTTCATCTTAAAACCTAGAAAATCTTCAAGATTATTTTAAAAGTGGAGTAGAATATTGTCCATCTATGGTTTTAAGTTGCAAGTGACTTTTAAAATGACCTTGCTAACACTCATCAGCATCCATGGATTTTACCAGGCAAGGTGAAAAAATTAAAGTGGATTGCCAGGCTTTTCTCCAATCTCACACATATACACTCATCTAAGGATAATTTTGAAACTGTCAGGCTTCCTATCACATTTTTTTAGAATATGGGAGAAATCCAGTGTATTCAGGGAAAGTGCACATGAAAAGAGAGGGAGTGCAAGCAGACTCTTTACAGGAAGCATTCAAGCTGAGAAACGGACTGACAAATCTCCTTCTTTGATGCAGTGATGCTACTCTCAGTGCCACTGTGCCAACTCTCACTTTATTCTGCATTTCTAAATATCATCTGCTGAACTGTCTAAGCCAGAAGGATGTGAAGTAGAATTAATTCAGGTGGAAGGCTGTGTCGTACATGATTAAATTATTATATATTTGAAAACATAATTTGATACAGTACATACTAGGGAAGCAACATATAGTAATATGGTCATCTTCATTTGAAGTAAACAGCTTACAAATAATCATCACAGACTGGGAGCTGTCCTGTGTACATTACAATTAGTACAGTTATCGGAACTAATACTCAGCATCTGGAGGCATATTAATGCTACTACTCTAAGAAGTGCTATTTCACTATAGCCATTACTGAGAAGTTATAACAAAATATAAGCTAGAGTAATGTTATTTTTTATCCTACATGTTTACAAATATGAATTGCAGTACAGTTTATTGATAATGCAAAATATAACAACATAGTTTTGATTAACATGCACTATGCTATGGGCTAAATAGTACAAGGTTAGAGTCAAACAGATGGAGAAGAATTCTTCACTCTATGTATATTTGCAAGTATCATTTGGTGAACTCTGTAATGAGGAAGTAACACATAGCAGCTCAGCCATCATGATTTGAATTAATACATTCCACAGATTGTATTCTGCATGAGGAAGAATTAACACAGCTAGGGAGCTGTGCTATAAATGGCAAAATTAATAAAACCTACAGATGCTGATCTGTGTTTTTTAGGTAATGTCATCTTCATGATAGAAATAGTATATCCAGCCCATAATTGAGTATAATGCCCTATTCAGCATGTACTGTACTAAGCACCTGCAGCAATTGCAGAAACCTCCGAGGTTTCTAACAAAGAAGGTCAAGGGGCTCCAGCATGTGGCTTACATGGACCAACTAACGTCCCTGTCACTATACTCTGCATCGTATAGACTTCTTATAGGAGACTTATGCCTGGCCTACAGAGCAATCCAAGACCCAAACCTAATGAACTTGCTACACATCCGTAAATCAAATAGGACTAGGGCTACCCATTCAAGGGACCTAAATACGGCCTGCAACTTAAATAGGACATGCTGGAGGGAGAGATTTATCTCCCAGATACTGTGATGTCTTTGGAACAGGCTACCAATTTATATGAAAAAGAGCACCTCTATGACACTGTTCAAGAGGAACCTGGACAAGTGGATGGGGCACTGTAACGTCTTATTGGGGATAGCACACACAACCCTCCTGGACATGGGCAGTCATCAATAAATGCAGTCTTGGGTATTGACTAGCATTTCTATGGTATTACTTTGGGATAAAACAGCTTGGCTTAAAATGACCTCCAGATCAATAGCTTAGTAATCTCCTATGATCCTATGATCTATGATATTTTGTGTGTAATAAATTTAATGCAAATAGGATCTGTGCTATGTATAACTGAATTAATACTGTTTAGAAATATTATTCTGTTCATCATAGAATTAATACAGATGGAGATGTTTGTCCTCAGGCAAATTGGGGCTGTAATGTATATAATATAATTACTGATGCCTTTAAATGTTATTCATAGGTTTAATACAGATAGAAACAAATCTGGTTTCACTGAGTGGAGATGAAATGCATTGCTTTGCCTTTTATGATTGCAGGTAAGCAATATGCATTTTTAAAATGTAAGAAACTGACATGACAGCTTTGTATTCTGCAGTACAAGAAAAACAGAAATATATAACTGAAATGAACACAAATACGATCAATGAGTAAGAGTACATCATAAAAATATCTGAGAATGTGATAACAAAGCAAGCATTACTATTTATGATTCCTCCCCACAAAAAGTAAAAAAAAGTGTATTAATGAAAGAAAATAAAGTGAAATAAAATGTAATCTACCACACATGAAAAGACATTTAAAAATTAAAATTATAAAAGCAAACACACATACATACACAGATAGTTAATTTATCTTAGGAAATGAGTTTCATGAACATTTTATTGTAACAGGTTGATAGAACCATGTAACAGTCTTTCAGTAGAACATATAGAAATATGTATTAAGAATTGAATGCAATTATTTTTTTCTTAACCCTGTAGTTGTTGCTTTCAGAAAATCCTGAAGCATATAATATATATAGTTTGTAACATGGTAACTGTACAGAATGTGCAAGTGTTTTTAGTGGAAATGCAGCAGCATCAGAGCTGTTAAAAAGTGAAACTGGCTTTTCTGATGTAAAACAGTTGCACTGTCTAAGACTCTGTATCTTGAAACTTTATTCCTTCTAACACCAAAGTCACGTCCAAAGGCTCAAAACAATAATCCAATTTGCCAAAAAAATAGACTGAAAAAAATAAATAAAATAAAATAAAATAAAAAAACTCACTTTATCCAAAAAAAAAAAAAAGAACAGAAGCATTAAAAACAGATAAGATTTAATATCACCAAACTCAAAGACTCAAACCAACAATCCAACTAGCTGAAAGCACAGATGATTTGAAAATAAAACTGATATACTTATTGTTGTTGTTGTCTTTCGGCTTTTCCCGGTTAGGGGTCACTACAGCGGAACTCTGGTCCGTTAATGATTGGCAGTAGATTTTCACGAACGCCGAGGTGCCAGCTCGACGTCCAACCTTCAACGAAGGCACGCCCATTTACACATGTCTTTCAAATACCCACCCAACCACAAGGAGGACATGCAGACTCCGCACAGAAGGCACTCCCCGCACTCCAGCCGAGAATCAAATGGGAGAACCTATTACTGTGAGGCAACAATGCTACCGCTGCACCACCACAAAAGTCAAAACCAATATACTTATTAAAAGGTAAAAAAAACAAATTAAACAAGTAAAAACATGCAAGCTTTCAACTCTGCTGACTTTATCAGATGCACAAATTCCACTAGATGACTCATATTTATAGTGAACTTTCATGTAGATATCTAATTAGAGATCTAGTTTCTAAAATAACATAGTTTTTAAGCCCTTCTTAATTTGTATTAGTCAAAAGAATTTGCCAGTGTACTGTATGCATTTAATTTCTATATGGGCATTTTGAGTCTTTTATGCATAATATGTTCTGAAACTTTATTCTCACATATATGTTTATAGAATGCATCCGTATGTAACTGGCATTTAGTCTCAGAAAGATGCTGCTTATTTCTAACCTTAGCTTCTTAATCATTTTATACATAGAAAACCAAGGGCATTTTCAGATACTAAACAGTATACAACATGCATTGTATCACCATCATACTAATTTATAGCTTTGTATACTTTTTTGAAATAGGACAAATAAACATATTTGTCTTTTAAACCTATTTGCATGCATTATGGTTAAAGCATATAAAAGTTCTACTTCCTTTGGTCTAGTATTACTGAGTAAATAGCCATCATTCTTATAACAAAATAAATATTTCAAACTAGTGCTACATTAAAAAAAAGTTTTAACACCTACAACATTATCTAAATCTGGATTTGCCAGTAATACAGGTCAGTTTCTTTTAATTATATTGCATTTATCCATAAAATTCATATTATATTCATCATTTTATTGTGTGGAACAAGGTATAGCGATGGTCACCCTTCTTTCACAAACATACTTCATATGCGCCTCACCTTTTTCATTTTTTATATGTCATGTTATCAAGTCTATTTTTTCAATTCAATCAAATGTTTTAAAAATTGTTTTCCTCTACACTCAAGCTATCATAAAGCAACAGTTGTGCACATACTCTATCAGTAAATCCATGATGTTTATGCATACCATCCCTAAACAAATATGCATTCCTATCTATTAATTTTCATTAATACAAGTCTTCATCATTTTATTTTCATAGGTTAATACAAGGCTATCAGTCTGCAGATCATTACAAGCTTAGCCAATAACAAGAGGTCAGAATCAAACCTTACTCCTTGTATCTGTATTACAGACCTTAACCATTATGCCAACCCCTCCTCCTTACATTAACTTCCTTCATCATTTTTGCATTTAAGTAATGTATTGTTTCACTGTTACGATGCCTTCTAAAATGTCAATGCATTGCGGTATTACCTATGTAATCTGCAAAAGCATATCATTCTTCAATTGTTGCAGACAGTGATTAGAATATGTTGTCAATAAAACAATGATAGCTTACATCCAGCTACCATTTTTGGCATGCAAGGATAAAGCCCTGACTATGATCCAGATGACCCAAGATTGATTAATAGCATCTAACATATAAGGTGGTGATGGAAGAGGAATGAAGTGGCATTGCCTGTTTGCTCCTTCCATAGTGAGGTGGGGGTATTGTATGGGAAACAGTTACCAGGGCCATGATAAAAAGAACCAATGCATTAATGGGGGGGGGGGGTGAGCAAAGAAGGAAGAATCATTGTATTGCTGGGGGAATATCCCTCAGTCCACCATTTCATTTCACCTGTGAAGTAGCCCAGCACATCAGTGGGAGGTAGGGTTTCATCGTCTCTGTCCCACTTAGAGGTGCACAGATGAAATAACTCATACAACAGTAGGCCAGAAGACTAAATACATGTAAGGTTTCTCCAGAACACTGAAAACCTCTGAGGATGGGAGTATCAGTTAACTGTCATAGAGGCTGGAGTCAACATCTTTGAGAAATTTAGTCCCATAAATATGCTGTTCTTCCTATTTATCCAAGTAAACATTTGGATAACTGATAGCTACAGTAGTGCCAATAACTGTCCTTATCATACACATAATTAAATATAACAACTGCATTGGAGAATATACATTTCTGCAATAGTATCACTACCACATTTTGCTACACATACATAAATATTCCTTCAGTGCCTCAATACCACTATGATGGGGAATAACAGAATAAAGTGACTCAGCATCTAATATCACAAAGATGTGCTTAAACAAAACTGATTACCTGTCTCTAGCAATTTCATTAAAAAGCCTGTATTGCCCTTGATATCTTGATATATTTAATACATGTTTTATACCATGACAGGTATTTTGGTTTTTTTTTTTTGCTAGTTATTTATTTGACTTTCTTTACCAGGAAAATCCAACTGTGCAAAGCCACTATTCAGAAGACGTCAAAGGAGAAAAGCTTCATATTACATATGTTTGAATGTGCTAACAGTAAAAATATACTGTAACACTCAGGATTATATAACTTGACAGGTGATCACCATGTTGCATACACTATATAGCATTAATATCACATTAAGCTCAGACACAGCCATAGAACATTGTATATACAGAACATAAGTCATGCATTAACAAACAGTATTATTTTACAGTTTACATACACACTCCCACTGTAATATTAGCACAAAGACAGCAGATAAGGCACATGTGTATTTTATCCAGTCAGATTCACTTGAGACCAAGATATTTCTATAGTAAATGTTTGAGAATTTAGTGATATTTGTTTAGACTTGCCTACATGATAAGTAATGAAGTTATTACAAGGGTAGTACATTTATATTAATAGGTGTGATTTTGTTGTGACTGTAAATTATAATACAAACTAAAATGGTTTAGTCACCTCTCAGCCACCTGAAAAAAATACGCCTCAGTATTATAACCAATAGATTTGTATGTGCTTTAGAAAGTCAATATATATTTGGACAAATAAGAAAAAATGGAAATCATCATCAATTTTTCCATTAGCAAACATTTCATAAACAGCATTATTAACATAGTTATAAATCCTTAAAATGTCCTGATATGCTATAACCGTATGCACCTATTTGGCTGACAGCACAGTTGCCATCATATTTAGCTAATGCATTACTTTTTATTAAGACAATATCATGTGTCCTATCTGTGTGTCAACTGTACTTTTTTATCAAAAATAATTATTCTATACTGGCTTATTTTTAAAAGCCTGTATTTACTGTGTAAATAATTCATAATGTCCATTGTACAAATATTATTTAAAGGCTGTAATTAATGGATTGCTTGTTGAAGTAAAGCACTTGTTTTCCTATAAGCAGTGCTGTTCTCTTTCCTGAGTCCAAACAAAGAAGGGCATTTGAATGTCTCTTAAATAATTTCTCATCAATAAACATTTGTAGAACTTTAGTTTTAACTGTGTATACAAAACTCATGACATTCTGTACAAGTCTCATCAACCCCAGTGATAGGTCATACTTAGATAAACTAAAAATACATGTGCTACCTTTAATATACAAGCTCTGCATAGACTACACATTTGAGTTTCATTCATTTGCTGTTGCTGCATCTCATTGTTGTACTAACAGTATTCTGTTTGCCTCTGCATTCTGGTAAAATCCAGTTATTCACTGGGAAGAAGCACAAATCTATCTCAGCAGTCCAGTGGTCTGGCTCATCCTTCAGTCAGTGGTCTAGCATGTTCAGCAATACTCTTAGATGGCTTAAACACGGTGCTTTATTTTTTAGTATTAGTAGATGACTACTTTGTAGTAAATATTGCCTTATTGCTATTGTTATTACTTGAAATAAATGTCCTTTTATACAAATAATAGTTCTTGCCCCATACAACCTTTCTTGTTTTAGATACAGTGAGTTTTGGTTCCAAAAGTCTTAATATTAGCCGTCATATCATTCTAACACTGTTTTACTTCCTCAAACAGACGTGACTTATTAATATCACTAACTTATTCAAAACTTAAGTAGTTCACTCAGAACATAGATTAAATAATGATTTATCATTCCATATACTCAGAACCATCTTAAAGATTGTATTTAAATTACTCTGGTGGCAATTCAGAATAGCACTCATAACATGTTAGCATTCTCAACTCCCTGGATACTCATTAAACTTTTAGATATGCCTGAAAATCATTCTCTGCCAAGACAATTTTTCTTTATATTTTTGTAGTTTAATTTCCGAGTCCATAATCCTCTAGATGAGTTCATATTCACTATTTTCGATATTGATGTCAACAATATTAACAGTAGCATCAGCTTCACCTGCAATTTCTGTTTCTTAAAACAGGTAAGGGAACATGGTTGAAAATATTTTCTATTCTTATGGTGATTATATTTTAATATAGAACTTTTGAATACAATGCTGGGATAAATCTTTCATTATTTCCAACTAGTAACAAGGGATCACAAAGCATTTCCAATGTCACTTGCATGAACCTGGGCCAATGATCCAATTTACACAAAAAATACAATCCAGAAATAAAATCACCATACTTTATTTAAGAAGGCAAGTAAAAGTATTGAAGTCTTCACTTCACTAAACTCAATAACTTCAACCCATAATCCAATATGGCAAAGAAACAAACAAAAAAAGATTGTCTAAAAATAAAATCAACACTGGTCATTAAAAGACAATAAAAGGAAGTAAAACAGATTTGGTTTTGTCTCACCAGACGTCATGAGATCTACAACTTCTATTATATACCCCAAGTTGTGCTACTCCTAGTCCAAGGGTTCATTGCCTTATTTGGACTTTAGCTTCTCTTTTATATTCATGTGACTGAGGAAATATGAAACCTCAGGAAACACAGAACCATAATCTCTTATAAGCAGAAAGAGAACAAATGATAATTCAGAATTTTTTCTTTCTTTTGAAGTATGCACAATTGACTGTAGCTTTGTGACAGAAGTGATTGCCTGGGATCCTTGTCTATAAGGCTATGCAACTGCTGTTTGAACTTAAAAGAAAGACACAGGTAGTTAAACTTCAGCAGTTCAATAGCTACTGGTAGTGAAAGGATCGGATAAGCTGTTTGACAGAGTTCTTCTACATGCCATGTGTCTGTCAAAACCTACATATTTTGTTTTCTTGTTTTCATGCTTTCACCTTCTTGTGTGTCTAATTTTTATCAAACACATTTCTTTTTTTTTATTGATTTCACATAAAAGTTTTATGTCAATAGTTTGTAGCTGGTAGTTTATTTTTTAGTGTAAGGGAACATGTGAAGACCTGGCTGTATCTACTTTTTTGTATCTGTCTTTTAAAGAGTGGCTGCTTAAAATTATCGCTGCCATGCAAATATAATTAACAATTGACTCATTTTATGGGTAAATGCTAAATGTGTTCTTAGAGTGCCAGATCAGACTAGCTAGTGCCAGCATGTTACCATGAAAGCTGGAAAAAAAATTTTGGTACTGGAGAAGGGAAACACTCTGTACATATACAACACATCCTGGGTATGTTTCAGTTACTGTGGTCTATTTCATATCATTGAATGGCCATGTTGTCAAATGTCATCTCATAGACAATGCAGTCTATCAAACCCCCACACCCCCCTCTAATTATATATATATATATATATATATATATATATATATATATATATATATATATAGCAACTCCAAGATTACATTACACTAGGGAAATGGCAAATTTCCTGATCCCTGTCATAACACAATCTCAGTCAGAATGGTTCGATGGTCTGCATTGTCGATGAGATGATATTCGACAATGTGGCCATTTGAAGATAAGACATAGACCTAGTTACTGATTGTATGACATTGCTGGAAGACACTGGACTGGGAAAAAGTTGGATAAGAACCTGGGGATCCAGTTATTGTAACTCTGCTCTACATCTAGAATTACAAAGCTTATTTGAGTGTGGCAAGTGCTGGTTATTACCCATGGAAGCAATGCTTGTTTACTATATGCTTTTAAGGCTAAACTCCTCATGAATATTATTGGCATTGGGCAGCAGTGGTGAGCATCATTACACCATAGTTACTGGTTGTTGTATATAAATGCATGCCAGTGGAGTGTATTTAAAGCTCATAGCTTCTGTTGTTAATCTAGATTGATAACAATAGTGTGGATCATAAAACTGTAGTCCATGTTCATCACAATGACAAAAAAATAACATTTTTTCACCAATCTTTGTATGGAAATAGAAACCAAAAATACAGATTGCAGTGCAATTTGAAACTTTAGATATCGAATAGACTCAAATATTTTTTCTAGTATATGTCACAATGTATCTAACTTAAAAAAAATGCTTTGGATAATAGAGACCTATGGGATGGGATTTGTGAAGTTTGTGTGAGCTTGCAAGTTAAAACTGTTTCCAGCATGATTATTGTGGATGATAATAGAGGGCAAGTTTCATACAGATGTCAACCTAAAACATGATATTTTTCTGGCTTTGATGTCCATTTTAATATAGGATTGTAATAAAGGTATTGTCCTCAGTGTGGGGGAAAAAGAGACATAATGTTAAGAGCTTAAGACTATTTTGTAGAAAAAGCTATTTTTGCTTTGATTGCCTTCAGACAATCGGCCTTGACAATAATATACAGAAATTAGACAAAGAAGTCAGTCACACAAAAGAAAACATTATTTGTGAGAATGAGTCACAGAATGACTTAAAAGCTGAGGAAGGGAGCTTTGTTACTGAGGGTAATCTGTCACATCAGGTGAGTAATAAAATGAAGAAGCCATGCAATATAATGCTGTTGTCAAAAACAGCAACATTATAAAAGAAGGGGTTAAAATTGGTATGAAAGGAAGAGATAATACATTGTTAGGAACACTTCATGTTAAGGGCATTATTAGTAAAAAGCTTTACTGTATATGAGTTTTGCAAAGCATTACCTTTTGATGTTAAGTGTCTCTTAGATAGTAGAGACTAAAATCAATAATAGAGAGAGCAGTTGATATGTGTATGGAAAAACAAAATTACTTAAAGTTTTGAGAATAATCCCAGCAGTAGGGTGGCAGACATTTTGAGCAAAAATATTAAGCTTTTAGATATCACTGTAGCTATATCTGGCAGTTTAGTAATCTTTGATTTCTGCATTAAAGGCAAAACCCTTAGACTTATTATTGTATATGTTAACAAAGTGATGAAAGATAGGAATAAGCCCCAGAATCCATGCAAAAGTATGTGGTGATTAACAAAAATCTTGTACCAGTAGACATCCCTCCAGATTTACTAAACTTCCATGCAGGACTAGTTAAGTCCTGCATGGAAGTGCCCATTTAGGAACAGGATAGCAGAGCACCATGCATAGTAATGAAGGCATGCTGGCTGAGCTCCTAGGCTTACATGGAGCATGTATGAGTGCAGGGGGCATGTTTGAGAGCAGAGCTCTCAGACTAAACACTCCCCTGCAATGTCGAACAGCAGAAGTTGTTAAGAAATGAGCAAGATCACTCACAGGTGTCCCCAGATCCCCACCAACAGACCCCCCCACATGTACAACAACAACAGGACATATAAAATAAAAGAAGAAACCCATCTACAGCTTTAAAACACCGATCAAAGCTAGCCGTCGGTGCCTGGGTGAGCCCATCGCTTAGCTACGGTTAATGTAGCTGAAATAGCAAAAGGAGGATAAAAAGCAGGATATGTGCAAAGGAAGCAGTACAGCAATATTGTAGTGGGCAGAGTGTTCGCCTCACGAACAGTCAATCCCGGTTCGAGTCCCATGGCAGTACATTCCATTTCCATGTCAAAGCACTGTTATGATCAATATATTTAGATGTATAACCTAATAAATAACATATATGTGTGAACTGGAGTAGGAAGCAGTGTAATGAATGATAACCCCATACACATGCCAAATCCACCACCTATGACTGTTGAAAATAGATGAGTAATAAGGATAAATAAGCACGACTAAGCAGGTGCAAGTCTGTTTGCATGACTAAAAGCAGTGCATACACAGAGTAAGCAATAGTGAGACTAACCATGTGTAAGCAGATGTCACTGGATGTTAGCAGTGTTTATCATCACGCAAACCCACTGACAACACTGTAAAAGTGCTTCAACCACTCCATATCCAACGGGCTCCATTCTGGCCAGCAATAAACTAAGCAGTCCCTGCAAGACTCAAACCTAGGACCCTGCATATCATAGGCAATGTGACTAACCACTAAGCCACCACAGATTTACATAACCCTGATGTTTCCACAAATATAGCATCCAGCAATACCATTCAACATTACAGGACATATAGCTAAATATGTAGATGTATGTGTGCGAGTATATATATCTAACTAAATAGATATATACCTCTCCCTCTCTGTATTACATATGTATACATATATAGACATACATATATGTAAATATCCACATATAGATATATACATGTGCAGACATCCATACATCTATATGTCTTTGGATAAATATACAGCAATATACATATACATGTATGCATACATACATATATATATATATATATATATATATATATATGTTGTTGTGTCTTTCGGCTTTTCCCAGTTAGGGGTTGCCACAGCGGAACTCAGGTCTGCTAATGATTGGCATTAGCTTTTTACGTGCCGAGTTGCCATCTCTGATGCACAACCTTCAATGAAGGTACTCCCATTCATGCACGTCTCCGCACAGAAGACACTCTAGCTGAAAGGTGTGTGTGTGTGTGTGTGTGTGTGTGTGTGTGTGTGTGTGTGTGTGTGTGTGTGTGTCTGTACACAGATATATAGCTATGATATGAGACGGCACATAAGAATGAGATATATGACCACAGGCACCGCCAATGGGGATGAGGGCCATGATCAACATACATGTTACACTTATCAATACCTCCCCCCCAGCCAAACAGGTGAAACATACAAACAAACAGAAAAACAAAGTAAATAAACCACTGCTTTCCAAACCACAGGCAGGATACTACCAGTGGGCAAAACATTGTGGACCCGCTAAGTCTACTCTACAAAAAAAGGCAGGAACGTCCCTTGCGGGACAACCCAAAAATTCTAGGATCTTCGGATTTCCACCATTACACAGATGCCTCAAGCCAGGGCGTGTATGTACCCGGACTACAAGTTTGGAAAAGCCTGGTGATCCATGGGTCGAGGCAATGTACGTGATGGGTCTCGAGAAGTGGAGAGTGGGAAGTGTGTAGTGGTGTGGTTTGACCCAACCTGCACCAAGAGAAAGGATGAGTACTGTGAGCAGGAGCAGGGAGGGACTATGGGTATGAAATTATGTGTCGAGGACTACAGGTGTTGGCCGGAGAGGTTCTAATCTGACCGCCTTGTGGATGTAAGCAATAGTGTGAACTGGGCAGAGCTGTCGCCTAACGAGCAGCCATTCCCGGTACAAGTCCCACTGCAGCACAGTCTATTGTAGATGGCAAGGCACGTCATAACCAATTTTGTTGGTGCAAAACCTACTAAATAACACCAAATAACATATGGTTGCAGCTCCCTACTGTAGGCATGTAATCCTGTCTAACTGGCATCACAACTTATTATTGTTGTCCTCACCCCCACCCAGGGGTGTGAGTGTCCAAATCTACCTCCAAAATCGGTGTATATGCACAGCTGTTGCTGTAGAAGAAATGGACAGCTGTGGACCTTCCCTTCAGCCATCCTGCACATCCCTGGCTATTTCCCCTACTGTCTTTCCCTCATTGTGCCCCTTTAACACCACTTACCTATCAACCCTTTTTTCTTTATTTTTGAAAGTTTAAAGTTACAATTAGGTGACACCCTCTTCCCCAACTATAGTGGCAGAATCTGGAATTCACTACCCACATCTTTTACCTCAGCTGTCTCAAAGGACACATTTAAAAAACAGTTGAAGGAACACCTCAAGCACACTTGGATCTGCACATGCTCACCACCTGGCTAACCCCCCCCCCCTTACACTCTATACCCCTACATCAACTACTGAAACTAATACCTCTTTTTCCTGCCTCACATGCATATCTCAACATTCTTTAAACCTCCCCTATTGCACCCCTACCAATCATACCCACAACCTCATATACAGTTACAATGTCTCCCCTTCTACCTAACTACCAACCTACTCCTTCACTATTCACTTCTACTCTCCCACACAAGTATGTTTGTTTGTTTGTTTGTGTCTTTTGGCTTTTCCCGGTTAGGGGTCGTCACAGCAGAACTCCGGTCTGCTAATGATTGGTAGTGGATTTTTACGTACCGGGTTACCAGCCCTAATGCACAACCTTCAATGAAGGCACACCCCATTCACATATGCCTCCACACAGAAGACACTCTAGCTGAGAATCGAACAGGATGATATCTTGCTATGAGGCGACAATGCTACCGCAGTACCACCACCGCACACAAGTATGGAATAACTAAATCTAACCTGAATACATGAGTGTATCCTATCCACAACTGTTAAAATGGAATCTAACATCACCTTAAACCGACCTTTGTCAACCATCATACCTGACATGTAAACTTTAAGTAAGCATGAATAATACCTAGATGTTAACTTACACTAAGCATGAATAATATGTTACTTTGCTATGTTAAGTCTGTCACTCTCTATGATTGTGAACACCTCTGTATTACTTGTAATGATTAGCTGAGTCTTACTGTGGAGCCTGTCTCCCTGGGCCTCCACTGAAAATGGACGAGCATCCAGTCGGAGTTTCCCGGTCAACAAATGTAAATTAAATAAAGTAACATGGGGGTAACTGGGAGTAAGCACATGTAAGCAGCTGTAAGTGGGTTTAAGCCTGTTTGCACGGTGGTAAGTAATGTTTACAGTGGTTCGGCAATGTAGAAGCTAACTCAGTGTAAGAAGCCATAACAGGAGGTTAGCATTGCTTACCCTCATGCAAACCAGTGCAAACCCACTTACTATTGCTCAAAAGTGCCTTAGTTGCTCTGTAGCCAACAGCTGTCATCGTGCCCAGCAAGAAAATAATCTGCACTCCCAAGTTGCAGCCCCTGGACCCTGCACACTATAGTCAAAGTGACTTACCACTAAGCCATGGCAGATACACATACAGTTGTTGTTATCACAAACATATCATCCAGCACAGTCATTCAACAGTATAGGAAATGTATGTAATTATGGAGATTACTATGAGCAACCATATGTACATTGCTCAAATACAGTATATTGAGCAGTCTATGCGTATCATAAAAACAGTGCCTGTCCAGTCATACTGGAAGAACAGTAGTCTTGCATAATACTTAAGAGAATAATACAAAATGGTGCACGTCAATGGGGGCATGTAGGCATGCTTCCTGCACATAATGTCAAACTTGGGATGCCGGTTCCGCGGAGCCGGGAGATGAGGCTGGCCAGGTGTGTGAGCAACCTGCTGCTGCTCAAACCCCTGGCAGGATGCTACCAGTGGGAGAAACAGTGCAGACCAGCTAAGTCTAATCTTGACACAATAACAGGTCCGTCACTGGCGGGACGAACCAAAAATTGTGAGTCACATCGATGTTTGCACCATTATCAGAGGACAATCAAGGCAAGGCTCATACATACGTGGACTACACGGATGAAGAGCCTGCAGATGCTTGGGTCGAGACAGTATACTGGATGAGTGCCGAGATGTGCACAGTGGGCAATGTGTGGAGGTGTTGGATGGCTGGGCTAGCAAATGGAGAATGGATGGTTGTTATGTACATGGAGCTTGGGGGGGGCGGGGGAAGGAACCATGGGTATGACATTATGGTAGAAATATGCAAATGAAGCAGAACAGCAATAGTGCAGTAGGCAGAGGATCCACCCAATAAGCAGGCATTACCAGTTCGAGTCCCACTACATGGCAAAGCACATTATAACCAATAGTTTTGTTGCAAAACCCACTAAATAGCATATATATATATATATATATATATATATATATATATATATATAGATATATATATATATATATATTGCAGTATCGCAAGAAATGCACATGTGAAGTATCAGTTTAAGACTGAATAAGGCACTAGTAAGCAGGCTTAAGCACAAATAAGCAATAGTAACCATGTGTAAGCCTTAAGGTCATTTGCGCGGTGGTAAGCAATGCCTACACTGGTTAAGCAACTCTGAAGCTAACACCCTGTAAGAAGATGTAATGGCAGGTTAGCAGTGCTGACCTCCACACAAACCCGCTAACAACTGACTAAATGTGCTTTAACCAGTCTGTATCCAATGGCCCATCTTCTGACCAGCAGCAAAATAAATGGCCTCTGCTAGGCTCGAACCCAGAACCCCACACACCATAGGCAAAGTGATTTACCACTAAGCCATGTCAGATTTACATAACCCTGATGTATTCAAAACATATCAACCAGCCCAGTCATTCAACAGTACAGAGAATGTATTCCGACATGTAAATGTATTTGTTTGAGTAAATACAGTAATATATAAACAGATACAACATATCAATAGATGAAGATATCTACATATATATATATATATATATATATATATATATATATATATATATATATATATATATATATATATATATATATATATATATATATATATATATATATATATATATATATATATATATATAGCCACAAATCTGTAGCTACCAATGGTAGATTGACAAATGCAAATATGTCAACATGCACTGTTAATGGGGTTGGGATGCCCCAAAATAATATACGTCATATATGAATAGGCATACCCCCCCAGAGCCAAACATGTCAGCCCTGCAATACACTAAAGTGTTACAGAGTTTTACTTTAACTGTGCATAATGCATATGTGTGAAATCCAAAAGTCCGAAAGGACTTTTTCAAGTTCTCGGAAGGCCAAAAACAAAATGCATCTAATATGCAATGAGCAAATGCACAGTAACGTTCGTTCATTGCAGATACAGCATCTTTGGTGCGAGGTACACTATAGTGGGGATCGGGAAGTGGTCCCTTTCCCCAGTGTAGTGTGACCCCAGAGTTAGAATAATAAAGTAGGGGGTGTGTGGGGGGTGCAGGGGGCTTGCCCCCCTGCATTACGCTATGTCTTTTGAATTGAAGTTCAAAAATCAGAGAATCTGGTTTTCGATTTGCTAATTTTCTAACTTCGGTGCAGATCGGACTGACAATTTTAGTCATTCCGGTTAGCACAAAGGGCCGTTCGGTAGGTTGATTTTCAACCTTTCAAAGGTAAACCATTACAGATCACATAAGCAGGGCCTGATATGACATGTGCATAATATGTAAACAGTACTACAACCCACCTGTATGATGTCAGGCTGGTATTAGTAACATATCATGCAGTACAGTGTGGCACCCATAAAAAATGTAAAATATGGCAGCTATCAACATCCCAAGGGTGCATATACACAGACCCATATATGCAGATACAGATATACAGATATATATAGCTATACCTAGATATATATATATAGAAATACATGTGACTACACAGATTCACACAGAGATATGTACAGTAAGATACATATGTAGAAGGTGCACACAATATGGAACAGCCACTAAGCCTACAGTTGACAGCTTAACAACTGGACACTGTATGGGCCACCCATACAAATGACAACTGCTGCCTGCAACATATGCCCACAGAGAGGTCATAGGATAAAACACCACACACAGGTTTGCAGACATGGATAACCTTTATTTGTGTACTATTACAGTTGTATATGCCATGTCATATAGTTGTTCAGTCACTGACATCCATATAAACAGAGTAATGAACCTGTGAAACAGTTATACTAATACAGTAGTCTAAAAAGGTTCACAACTGTTGGTGTCCAGGCCAAGCCCTAAAAATTGTACGATAGTAAAGACAGACTAGGCCACAGGATACCAAACTATCAACAGTAAGTAATGCAGGTGTATAGTTCAGCAGCCTCTATCTACACTCTGTACAAAATCAGTAGGTGGTACAGACGTAAGTTGACCAAATGGGATGTAACTGTTACATAACAATGCATAACTGACACCATCACAAGCACACTGACCAACAGAACAGTCTGTATGACAGGAGGCAGGAGGCCTGCATTAACCCAATGTATGTAATTAGTAAATATAGGTGAAGTGTATGGTACTGTACACCCAGATACCTTAAGGCAGCACACCCCTGATACCCCCATAAACAGTGTAGGGTACTTATGGTGCATCTCCCCCTTGACTCATTAATACAGGCCCATATACCCCTGTTATATACACTTGCCTCATGATTGCATAAGGGCACACATGTATTGTGTAGGTGAAGCCCACACATATATGGCCTCAGCCCCACTGTATGTGTGGGGGATACAACAGCAGTGGACTGATGGCAGCAATGGCAGTGTGATATACTCATAGCCCACTACAGAACAATCCTTGACAGCATGTCATATGTGCAAAGCTTGGTATGTAGGTGGAGGACAGAGGCTGGAACACAGGCCCGTATGTGGACAATTGTTGTCATACACTAAGCAAGTTGCAGGTGTTACAGGATAGTCTGCAACATACCCTTACTCGTGGAATTGAGGTTAGAAACATTAATGGATGTAGCCATGTACTAATAGCACTCAACACATACACTGCCAGTGAAATACCTGACACAGCACCTGTGTGGTGGACAGACAAAACATGATAGGCACACCTCTGGCCACCAAGAGGATAGGCCCACACTTGAGAGCTATGCAGGCAAACTGCATTCCAAGGTAAACTAGTATGTACACACACACCCTGTAACACCAGTAGTATACAAAGCATAACACAACTCTACTCACACTCTGTCTGCAGTTCTGGAACCTCATACAAAAATGTAGCTAGCCTGAGTGTGCTGGTTCTCCTGTAAGAGGTATTGCTACCTGCTGTCTGTAACACTGATGCCCACACACAGGGAAGGATGCCCATCATCCAGGAAAGGTAAAGGGACTATGCCTACATGATGTGAGGATTTATAGTAGGTGGTTGCCATGACAGTGGTAACTGAAGTACTACACAGCAAGCAGCATGCAGTTAGCAAGTGGAGGACACCGATTGGTGCAGAGGCTCTCACCTGATTATGTGCATCACCTACTAAAGCCAGGCTGCAATCTATTCAAAGCAGCTCAATCCAGTTACGAGAGAGAGAGAGAGAGAGAGAGAGAGAGAGAGAGAGAGCGAGAGAGAGAGAGAGAGAGAGAGAGACAACAGGTATGTGAGGCATATATACATGTAATAGAATGTAGTACCTGATCCATCATAATGGGATAGATAATATGGAATGATTTATATGTGCCATCAGGTGTTGTGATGATGTTCAACTGAACAACCGCTATGGACAATAGTGTCTGTTCCTGCATGTAGTAGGCCATAGCTGTTAACTGTGTATGTCAGAACTGACAGGCAAGATGTAAGCCATCATAGTGTGTGTTGTGTAATGGGAAGTATGTATATTACATGGCCAATAGCTGGTGGTGGACGTAATGCCATTATGATTGACATGTGGGAGCCACGGCCCACCACTGGCAGGATACCCAAGTGAATCTGTAGTGTAGCATGCCTGAATGCCATAGGTGTGTAATAGGGTTACCTGAAATTGGCCCCTACATATACCCCCCTAATGTCAGGCCATGTCTATATGTGGCACCTGTCTGTGTTGTAGCAAGGCAGAACAATGCAGCTGTGCAGGAAGGTGTTGTGAGATTGTGGAGCTGATGTCTGAATGTACCCCACGTATAGGTATGCATATGTGTACATATATCACATATATAATATTTAAAGATATATATGTATATCAGCATGTATGTCCAGAAAAGCATATATATACCCATTTGTAGACATATACATGTGCACATATATATGTAGTCACATATATCTACACACATATAGATAAATACTGATATGTAAATGTCAACATCTGTACAAACACACACACAAACAGATAAGTATGGTAAGACATGTCCCCTATATCACTACCACAGTGATGTGTGCTATGTATGAGGCAGCAGGACACATAGCAATACAGACAGATATCTACAGCTAGCAGTGTGTGCACCATGGATGGGTATGTCACATGTTAGTCCCATCCTAGCACCACAATGCCCCCACCTGTGAAGTATGCAATGGGAATATGGGAAGTATGGCAGATACACACGTGGATGTGGTCAGGATTGATAGATATAGAGGACAGTCTACAGAGGTGGTATGTGACACGTGTGGTGGGTAAACACCGTGGATGGTGTGTGTGGTCTGTGATGTGGATGCCCCATGGTCCCCAATATGGCCACAATGGGAACAAGGCTCCCACCAACTCCCACTCACAACAGCAGTCTACGTTCTGAAGGTGCCAGGTCTGGTGTCTGAGCAGGGGGAGCATGTTGGCCGTGTGAATGTGTACTGTGTGCCCCAGACGGATGTAGCACATCCCTCATGTGTCTGTGGGGCCTGGTATGGAACAGACCCAGACCTGAGCTCTGGGGACAGGGACATGTTGGTGTGTGGCTGAGGGGGGTGGGCCAACATCCCCTGGGTGGTTCCACCTGATGATATGGCTGTAACAGTACATGAGGAGGCCCCAGGTTGGCACACACATGTGATGTGGCCAGGTATCCTGGTCAGATGGGTGTGGAGAGGTGGATCAGCTGGTCAATGGAACATATACATGTTAATGTGTCACTGTCATAGTACATATGTAGGTAGTAATAGTCTACACACTATTGGTACATGTCCAACAGCATGCATAGATCCCCCTATAACACAGACTGTCAGATGTGCAGCAATCTCAGAGCAAACATACCACTGGCATATATGTAACCATAGTGGCCCTGATAATGGCATGCAAGTGAATAGTCTGTAACAGGTCCACAATATTACTGTCCACACAGGGAACATGACTACAATCACATAGCAGAAGGTGTGGTACACTACACAATCTGTCCAAATGGTAGTTAAGCTGTAGCCATACCTAATGAGTTGTGTGTATAGTCTGTTGAATCTGATACGGGGGGGGGGTGACAGAGATGTGTATTATGAACTGTGGTAACCTTGCCATATGAGTCACTCAGGCCTGTTCCCATCTTCATGTTTTTCAGACATGATGACACACAGCCACCTACCAACTTATTCCACACAGGAGAATGAAGTGAAAATCTATCACCTGGTACTGCACTACCAGGTCCTCTTTCGCAGGACCGCAGTGGAACAGCAGGAGCGGACCGCCCTGTGGAACTATCCCGTCCACAGAGTCAATTATGTTGGCCTGCATAACCGCAGTTATGAGCAGGTCTGGCATCATTTGACCGACCTGCTTCGCAATGCCCGTCGGCGTGCTGCTGCAGTCCAGGGGGATCACCTTGCCACAGGGGGGGGCCATGTCATCCATCCCCCCTGACAAATGTGGAGGAGCTTCTGGCCAGCCTCGTGGCACCTGCCCATCATGAACAACATCAACCACTGGACCTCTTTGTGGAGGTGGGTGTCACCCACACAACAGCTGAGGAGCATGCAGGTAAGGACACAGGGCACATCAGTAGACCACTGTTGTGTAAATATCCACAGTGATACATATAGATCATACATATCTGATATGTTATACAAATAATGTGTTGCTGCATTGCAGTGATAATCAGATGTCCAGATGTGGTAGTATTGTGTGTATTTAAAGTAGATTTATGGTAGTACTGCACCCAGTCTGTAGCAGTGCCACAGGTGTGGGCACTGACATTGCATCTCTCACCCACTTATGTAGGTCCTTCCAGTGTAACAGCAAGGCAGCAGCCTGAAGCTGGTGAGTATGTATTATGTAGATGCATGCCAAAACACTGGACTTGTAATGGTGATGTAATATTCCATGCACACATCTAACAAACCTATCCTGAATGCATGCTGTACATGTGCATGTATTGTTGCTGTGAAATGCATGGTCTCACAGGGGCGGACATGATGGGGTATTGAAAGGGTATGTCACACACCTGCATGACAACTAACATCCTGTCATTGCGGACTGTGTCCATAGGGGGTAACATACTGTTGATAGATATGACCTCAGTAGTGACATGTTCTGGACAATACCCATATACAGTGCAACACCAGTGTACATACTTGTAGGGCAATGCCAACTGCTTCTGGGATACACTATGGCATACAGCATTACACTAGTCCACATTATCAGCTAGGTGTAAGCTGCAACATGTGGTGTGCAGTGTATGGGACACTGCAAGCCAACACATATGTGTAGGACTTACCTGTCATGCATCTTCATAAATGCTGAGGGGGGGTGGTCTCAGCATGAAACACCAGTGCACTACAGCAGGGATCCCAAGGATGGTAGGAATGGCTCTATCTGCATATAGTCAGGTCCAGGACCTGTGGCAGCTGTAACCCTACCCACACTGCAATAGAGATGACATTGTGTAAACACCATGGGATGTGCACATGAGTGAACCTCGCAAACATGCAGAATAGGGGGACATGTGTAGGGCAGGCTGAACATACACTGGCAATTGTGGAAGGCCCATGCTGGTATACCCCTGCCATGAGCAGTGACTGCTGTAGAGCACACAACAAGAGGTGTAATAAACCATCGCAATATGCATGTACACACACATCCCCACATGGTGTGTATGCATCGCAGTCAGCAGCCGCACACCTACCTCAGTCTGCAAACACTGCATGTGAATGTACAGGACATATGTTACATACCGGGGGGGGTGTACAGCTAATAGCTGCAGTACCATGGTCCCATGCCAAATCACTGATGTGTGTGTTAAAGCAATGATGGTGTGTACACCCCCCCATAGCCACAGTATGCTGTGATGGTTGTCAGTGTAAGCATTTCTGCAGTGGCCATACATGGTCTGTTGATGTTGATGGCTGTAAATCAGGCATCTGGGATTCACCAATAACAACAGTTCATCATCCCAGGTGTGAGTTGCTGAAACACATACGGGCTGTGAGAGGTACAGCTGGCATAAGTGACATAGTACTACACATTCCGAAATGGGTTGGACACCTGTGAGTTGTTGGGCACAGTACATGAAGGGTGCAGAACAGGTGCACAGCAATAATGTGTACATGGGTGTAGAGGTATCCAGGGGAAGGGGCATCACCTAGTCACAGCACATGCATCATACACATGCATATCACTGTTAGCATGGTGTGAATATAGCTGAACTGCATATTGTTCTGTACTATATGTTCTTCATGTTGGAAGATGGGTAATTGGAGGACTGTATGTACGATCATTGTGCATCCTGACCTGCATGTGTGTGTGTGTGCATCCTGGTGGTTAGTTTACCTGCATGGTCACTCTGGTGAAGTGGTGGGAAGTAGATGCATGTATGATGCATGTGTGCATGTTTGTGTTTGTGTATGTGGCCATGTATGCACATGTGTGATTGTGGAGTGTTCATATGGCTGTACCTCCCTTTGGAACCATGCAGTTCATGGACATGGAGTGCAACATTGCACACCATGAATACCTGTCATGTACTCACAGGACAGAAAATAGTATAATATGGCCTGTAGCTTACATCAGACATCCAGAGGGAAAGTAGACCCCAGGTACACACATAATATTCCTGTCAATGGAGAGGTCAACTACAGCCCATGTATGCAGCTGTACAGATGCATTGGGGAAGGAATAGTCAACACCAGGAAGTGTATCCACATATTACAGTTGACACTTGATGGACCAACGGAGCAGCATATCCCACATGTACTGAGCATTAGATACACATGACACATCAGTGGGAGGTATTATGGCTACAACATAGTAGTCCACACATTTAGGGGCCTTGCACATCATTCTGGCCATACAGAGGGTG
Source organism: Protopterus annectens (assembly GCF_019279795.1). NCBI lineage: Eukaryota > Metazoa > Chordata > Ceratodontiformes > Protopteridae > Protopterus > Protopterus annectens. Next base: position 1,255,600,122 of record NC_056727.1, read on the forward strand.
CATACCGAATGACAGCATTGGGGCCATGTTACTCCACTACACACAGGTCAGGCAGGTAATGTAGCAACAGGCCTTGTGTTGTGGTCGCTTATGTGGGCATTTAGAAGACTGTGAGGTTAATGAGTGGTAGCAATGTGTGTATGTTAACAAGTGTGATGCAGGATGGAGTAACATATGGACATATACGTTAGGCTGTCTGTAAGGGTATGGACAGGTAGGTAGTAAAGAGATGTGTGTGTGTGTGTGTGTGTGTGTGTGTGTGTGTGTGTGTGTGTGTGTGTGTGTGTACTGTTAAGCAATGCTGTACAGGTTTTAAAGTGTGGTTAATGTTTCCCCCGACAAGTGGTGAGGTGGGTCAGGGTCTCTCCTGCACCCAATCTCAGGTAGGTGTCCATACAGACACTGATGATGATGATAATAGGGAGGTACAGGTGAGGATGTCAGGGGCCAACACTGCGCATACATTTGACATCCCCCTTTTAGCCACTTCACCCCTGCACACAGTTACAGTGCCTATACACACCCCAGCACCAGTGACCATAGAGACGGACAGCTGGTGTTCAATGGCATTGCACAGGAAAGTGTAGTAACCATGCCTACTGTGCTACCGTGTCCAGTCACAGCAGGCATAGCCAGATGTCTGGCAGGCTGCCATATAGGCGGATGTCCCAGGGTGCTCGTGGTAGGGCCGCTGGACATCATGCCCCTGGCACAGGCAACATAGCTGCAACCAGCAGACACATGTTCCAGGCTGTAATGGTGGCGCAGGCATGTATTGAGCGTTACACTAGACAGAGCCTTAGGCTGCAGAGGGCTGCACTTGCTACAGTAGGCGACAACCTCCTTGAAGTGGTGGCTGCCATCCGTGCTTCTAATGAGCAAGCGGATAGATGGCATGATGAGCTGATGGCCCTCATCAGCTATGGTGTGTCTGTGCTTCAACATGTGGTGGGGATGTGGAGACACCCGCACAGACGTGGCCCAGCAACACCAACAGCTGGCACGCAGTGTGGGCATGCTAAGACACCAAGGGGCTCCCATAGTGGCAGTAGCAGCCCTGGCAGTGTGTGGGGTGTGCTGTCCACACCACAGTACAAAAGTCTACATGCACGTGGTCCTGGCCAGTCCCAGGAGGGATGTGGTACCAGCAGATAAATGTCATCAGCAGGTGAGAGTAGCTCTTCAATGCCTTTACCTGCACATGCCCATGGAACCCCTGGCAGGCACTGTCCACATGTCCATGGCTGGAGGCAGCGAACTGCACACCCTAACAGGTATGGTCTGCAGCTGTCCATAAACACCTGTATAGAGCAGCCACAAGGCAAAATTGTATGCATGCATACCCACACACTATGCAAAAACACCTAGGGCACCTCATACCTACACACACTACATCACCTCAGCCAGCTCCCCAGAATACACCCCTCACCCACACACATAGTGTCAAATGTATGCCTACCCTTGGTCTCTGGCAGACCAACACCACACCTTGTGCATATGATGATACCTGTGCCCCTTCCCTGTTATCCATACCATCGATGCAGGGACAGGCAGATATATTTCTGATGCACAGGGTGAGTGTACACCAGTGTACCACAGTCCTGCAGTGTAACATGTTGTAGGGTGTAAAGTGTGAGGCATAATTGGCAGGTAGTGTAGCCGTCCAGCAGTGATGCCTTCTAGCTGTTAGTAATACTGCTTGGTTGTGGTCTCTAGACTGATATGCAAGTGTGTTGTAGGTGTACATGTGTCAGCATGAGGATGCCTGTGCACATGATGATACCTGTGCCCCATCCCTGTCATCCATACCATCGATGCTGGAACAGGCTGATATGGTTCTGATGCACAGGGTGAGAGTACACCAGTGTACCACAGTCCTGCAGTGTAACATGTTGTAGGGTATAGAGTGTGAGGCATAATTGGCAGGTAGTGTAGCCATCCAGCAGTGATGCCATCTAGCTGTTAGTAATACTACTTGGTTGTGGTCACTAGACTGATATGCAAGTGTGTTGTAGGTGTACATGTGTCAGCACGAGGATGCCCTGTGCACATGATTATACCTGTGCCCCATCCCTGTCATCCATACCATCGATGCAGGGACAGGCTGATATGGTTCTGATGCACAGGGTGAGTGTACACCAGTGTACCACAGTCCTGCAGTGTAACATGTTGTAGAGTGTGAGGCATAAATGACAGGTAGTGTAGCTGTCCAGCAGTGATGCCTTCTAGCTGTTAGCAATACTGCTTGGTTGTGGTCTCTAGACTGATATGCAAGTGTGTTGTAGGTGTACATATGTCAGCATGAGGATGCCCTGTGCACATGATGATACCTGTGCTCCATTCCTGTCATCTATACCATTGATGCTGGGACAGACCGATATAGTTCTGATGCACAGGGTGAGTGTACACCAGTGTACCACAGTCCTGCAGTGTAACATATTGTAGGGTGTAGACTGTGAGGCATAATTGGCAGGTAGTATAACCGTCCAGCAGTGATGTCTTCTAGCTGTTAGTAATACTGCTTGGTTGTGGTCTCTAGACTGATAAACAAGTGTGTTGCAGGTGTACATGTGTCAGCACAAGAATGGTCTGCATTCATAATGCACAACGGGGTATGTCACTGTGCTGACATCATGGCTTTGACATATCTGGGGTATAGTCAAACACATTCCACAGGTTACTATACCGGGTATTGCCTCTGCCACATGGACAGGTGGCCCACTGAGGCATGTATACCCTGCAACCTGATGTAGACCCATCCACATACACTCACACAGTTACTTGCCAGCACTGGGACTAGACCCCTACCTAGCTATGTAGTGATGCTGATGTGTGTGGCCTACATTGCACAAACACTGCCTTAACCACTCTGTATCCAACAGTCCTAGTTCTGGCCAGTAACAAAATAATGTGCAGCCCTTGCAGGTCATAAACTCAGGGCCCTTTACATTGCAGTCACAACACATGACCACTATGCCATGACCACTGTGGGGGCAGCTGTTGTGTTACCAATACATCTGTCATTTTCCAAATTCAGTGGTATTGAACACTTTCCTTTACATCCTAGATTGTGTAGCCCTTGTCATTAATATGACTGTTGCATCACATATGTTGTTTCATCATACTGTACACATAGCAGATACATATGGTGGGATGCATGTGGGAGGTTATACACAACTGTTACGTTTACTCATGACAGGTATATGGTTGTATAGATGTATAGAAGTCTACATGCACATACACATGTATACACATACATATGTCTGTATACACATCTGTATAGTGCTACTTATATATGGCCACGTGTACTCCTCTTCGTATGTACATATGTGTACATATCTATACATATTTGTATCTATACATATGTGTATATATAGGAATATGTATATGTACATATAGATGTGTATATAGCTATATATGTATGCACATCCTATGTGTACAGATATACCTAGTTATGTTGGTATATGTATAGATATCTATGATTATATGTGCATACATATCTATGCCAATATACCTACTACTGTCGATATATCTGTTGATATCCATATGTTTATGTGCATATGTATCACTATCTGTATATATGTACACATATATTGCTCTGTGTATGTATATATCTGGGTGTGTATATTTATATCTATGTACTTATACATACCCATCTATATATTTTGGTATGTATATGTGTAATCATGGATGTATATCTGGATGTATATATGTACAGGTGTCCTCACCATATGTCCTGGACATGGAGTGTAGACCTACCCCAGCCCCTATAGTCAATAACGTCATAGTGCAAGTGGATGTCAGGTATGTATAGCAGGTATATTGGTAGATTATTGCTATTGTAATTTGGATTGTCTTCACAGACATGGTGTGTGTGTGTGGAAGGTCACATCTGATTTCCACATGTGCGCCATTGGCTACTGACAGACATCCTAAGGACATCCTGGTAAGGTACCACTGCTAGCATGTAATGCCCCTGTGGACTGCAGCACAGATATTGGTCAATATATGTGGACATTCTGAAACTCTCCTTAAAGTCCGGAGGTATACACAGAACCCCTTAGTGCTAAACATGTGTACGATGCATAGCAATATGGATGTTAACATCCATGTAGATGGGTATAACACATAACGACTGGTATACATATGCCACCATGGGTATGCATTCACACACCCCTGTCTGGCCTGACATATAATACCACTGGTACAGGGGTGCCATGGCCACATACTACCCATTAGATAGTGACATACATCTGTACAGCATCCCACTGCTCTGTCTGACATACATGACTGCTAAGGAAGACTCGGCACCAGTACATCCGGCAAGTATCTCCACATGACATCTCATTGGATAAGTACACTAAGCTGCTAGACATGTAACAATGCACTGTGCAGGGTACAAGTAGACTGGCTCATCACTGGCCAACATCCCCTATGGGAGAATGCACGTGTACCTGCATATATAGCAGGCTCTGCAGGCATACCACACCACAGGGTATGATACAGCTGTGTGAAGGTGCAAAACCACTTCCAATGTGAACACAGCCACAGCCACATATGGTAAGCTAGCATAAAAGTACAGTATATGGACTATCTGTTCAATAACATCCTCATATGTGCCACTCACAGACTAACCATACATATACTGGGCTGCTACATGTTGTGGTCTGCTGTCTGTCTCTGGTATGGGACATGTGTGTGTATGGCTGTACAAACATGTAAACCAATATGGTAACATACCATGGAGCAGCATGTAATATCAGATAGGATGGGACCTATAACAATAACATCTACCACAGTCTGTACACAGGCTAAAAAACATGTTTACAATACACACACTGTCAACAGTCACCATAGTTACACAGACCTCAGTTCTGTACAAACGACCATGGAATGTCCTGGTAATGTCAGCAAATATTACCTGTACTGTTCATAACATGTGCAGCAGTTCGATATCTCCCTGGCTTGCTATCAGATATGATGACACTTATGATGGTGTACAGCACACATGCACCTCGTAATGTACGGCATATGTACAAAGGTTGACAGAGTTGGGGCTGGAAGCACATACAACAGGGCCGATATTGATATGTTGCTGTGTTAACCTCATACATGTACTGGTGTAACAGGGTTTGCTGCATCATGTGTCCTGTGAGGGATATGAAGTCATTTACTGTCAGGGCTTTCACCATCTAGAGACTGCAATCCTCACACTACCTTCTGCAGTTCACAGATACGTGCTCTGTGGGTAACACATGACACCAAGGGCACAACACACTGCCCCGTCTGCAGATGACCCTGCAGATGTGGATTCCTCATGAGCACAATACTGACATGGCAGGTATTACAACATGTAGGACAGCCATATCTACACACACACTGTGAAACCAACATTACTCCACATGCAGTATAGCAGCACTTACAGTCTGTAGTCAGGCCAGGCACATCCCCCTCCTGTGTTTTGCCCTGTTTCCACGGTGTAAGTTGTTAGAGGTAAATTGTCAATCCCTCTGAGCTGCATTTCACCAAATTACAGTTCTAGTTCCTGTCCACAGTGGATGTAAAGGGCCAACACTGAAATGATGTTCCTAAATATTGGAATGTGTTGCCATGCAATTGGCTATGGGAATGTTACCACAGCTGTTCCGCATGCACTCAGCTAGAAGAGGACTGCAATTGGTGCAGAGACCATCAGCTGATCATTACCATCACTTACAAAACATAAGCTGCTGCCTAGCAAAGCAGGTGTACATCTCACATCCACCAGAGACGGTGTGGGCGGGACAGTCAGAGAGAAAGTATGTCAGGGAAGGTGTGGGTGAGTAAAATGTAAGCATGTTTGTGTCACACACCTACCAGTATGAGGTTTCAAGCACCTGACTGCAATGCATAGCTATCACATATGTATGCAGTTCTTGCATGCGCCACATAGCTTACATGTTGGTGAGCTGTCCGGATGTATATATGTTGGCGAGGGACATCTGCAACACTGTTGAAATACAGTAGGTGTAGCACATGAGCCTGTCCACATGAACAGCTGTCAGCTTAAATACAGCCACACTCTGTAAGGGACCCATACACATTACCACACTTGGCAGGGTACCAAATACACTTCCTAACCACTTACCTTGCCATAATACAGCAATGCATAAGTATGAATTGGGCCACAGTGGTTATCCTGGAGTTCTATGGTCAAAGGTTATGTGATGGTGTCTGACATTAGAGGGCATGCTTCAGTATGCCACTGGGTGTGGTACTGGGTGTGATTGTGATCGGAAGCAACATACACCACACACACAGGGTGTTAGTACCAGCATGCATATGTGCATTGCTTCACAGGTGTGTAGTGGTTGAGAGTCCCAGGTGGCTGTACAAGGCTAGGTGAGGGGTATACCTTGGCACCAGGCCACATGAGAATGGTCTGCATTATGGTTAAGGGGTGTAGTGTCCAGAATGGACCACACATGTGGTATAGTTTACACCATCCAGTCTCATGCATTACTATTGTGCATGGCTAGTGCTATGGAATGCTTGGCATGTATGTGTTCTATATGCCATGACATGGATGGTGTTTGGGATGTGCACACGTCCACATTCATGTACAGTGGCATGTGGAAGTGTACCTGGTTTGTCTGGCCCATGTTGTGTACACAGAATGTAATTATCAGATGTGACAGTCCTGCCCTCATGTGGTGGGGCCAGGTAATGGACAGCTGGCTGACCCTGCACCTACAGTGGTAGCATGCTACAGGTATTCTCTGGTGTCAGTGGCATCTGTCCATACAGGGCATGTGTGTAAGGCATGGTATGTCAGTTGCAGATCACATTTGATGGAACCACAGTTGTTGCCAGCATCCGGTGTGAAACATACTGAAGGCAATTAGGTGCCTACTGTACTGCTGGACAGGGTGCCATGACCTCTGTAGGCCACTGTATTCACACCATTGTTACTATCAGTCACTAATATGCAGTATACTGCACACATCTTGACTGTTGCCTCACCATGTGTGTGTGTGTATGAGACATGGGTTGAGAGTGTGCTCTGGGTAATACTAGGGTTGCAAACTGTGATTGGCTGGCTTTGTTGTCACATGTATGGGTATGGATATGCACCCCAGCCTGTCGGCTATTTCACAGCTGCTTTCCCTGTACAGTGGACATTGTGATATGTACTAGGGCCACCATATAAGAAAATTGCAAAACCCGCTCCACATTGGGCCCAGGTGTCAAACACGCACACCCTCCTACACACAGGTTATGAGGTACAAACACGCAAACACACACACCTGTCATGTCCGGGAGTAGAACCCCTACCTAACTAGTTTATTACACTACAGCACTATGCAGTTATAGTACACACCATGGTGATTACTACAGTACTTCCTCCCCAAAGGTGTATATCACATTGGCTGACATCAGCAGAATTGTCAAAGTAGGGCATTTGACATGCACTGAGTGTGACTAGCCTAAAATGTATTGTTCCCTACACAGACAGTGGAACACACACAAAACATCCAGAACTGCCAAGGGTGGGTATAGAATCCTACCAGGGTTCTGAACCACACTACAGCAGTATGCAGTTATGGCATATGCTACAGAAATTACTATGCTACAACCTTCCCAGAGGTGTATTACTAGGTGGATGACATCAGCTGCCTTGCAATGGTTGAGCATTGGGATTGTGGGGAGTGTGGCTAGGCTAAAAAGCATTGCTCTCTACACAGACAGAGAGATACACATACACACTCACCATGTCTGGGGATAGAACTCCTACCTATCTAGTTTATTACACTACAGCTGTACTCACTTACAGGATGTGCTACGGAGATTACTGGGCTACAGTTTTCAAGAGGTGTATTACTAGGTTGATGACATCAGCTGCCTTACAAAGGTTGAGCATTTGGATTGTGGGGAGTGTGGCTAGCCTAAAAAAGGCATTGCTCTCTACACAGACAGACACACTCACACAGTTGCCATGTCTGGGGATAGAACTCCTACCTAACTAGTTTATCACACTAAAGTGGTATGCACTTACAGGATGCACTATGGAGATTACTGGGCTACACCTTCCAAGAGGTGCATTACTAGGTGGATGACATCATCTGCCTTGCAAAGGTTGAGCATTTGGATTGTGGGGAGTGTGGCTAACCTAAAAAGCATTGCTCTCTACACAGAAAGACACACACAAACTCACACACAGTTGCCATGTCTGGGGGTAGAACTCTTACTCAACTAGCTTATCACACTACAGCAGTATGCACTTCCAGGATGCGTTATGGAGATTACTGAGCTACAGCTTCCAAGAGGTATATTACTAGGTGCATGACATCAGCTTCCTTGCAAAGGTTGAGCATTTGGATTGTGGGGAGTAGGGCTAGCCTAAAAAGTATTGCTCTCTACACAGACACACATACACACACTCACCATGTCTGGGGATAGAACTCCTACCTAACTAGTTTATCACACTACAGCGGTATGCACTTACAGGATGTACTATGGAGATTACTGGGCTACAGCTTCCCAGAGGTGTATTTCTAGGTGGATGACATCAGCAGCCTTGCCTAAGTTGTGCATTGACATTGTTGGGAGTGTGACTACCCTTAAAAGCATTGCTCTCTACACAGTCAGACAGACACACACACACACACACACACACACACACACACACACACACACACACACACACACACACACACACACAGTTGCCATGTGTGGGATTCAAAGTCCTACCTAACTAGCTTATCACACTACAGCAGTACACAGTTATGGGACGTGCCACAGATATTTCTAGGCTGCAACTCTCCCAAAGGTGTATTTCACATTGGATGACCTCAGCGGGCTTATCATAGAAGGGCTGTGGGGAGGGCAGTGTGTGTGCATGGGCCATTACCCATTCATGTAGGGGTTGACACACCACATGCAGAAGCACACACAGGGTCATAATTCACAGTTACGTGTATATAGTTGCTAGATGAGTACTTCCTTGTACAGTCATGTTGCACAGCTGGCACATGCACCACATGGTCTGTAATGCTGACAGATATTGGTGGCTAGTATCTACAGTGAATGACATCTACACCTCATTTGTTTGCGGTCCCTTGGCTGTGTGCTGGGTGGGACAGGCCTGGATGGCTCCTTGTCACAGTCACCCTCTTCCACACATCTATGTACATCTACCTTTGGCTTATTATAGTGTGTTATCCTTACATATATGTCTGTATTCCTATCCACTGTGTGTGCAAGGCATGAGTGGTGCATACTGATGGGTTTCTGCACTAACAACTGCAACTGCCAGATATGTCTGCTCCACTGGTGTTTGCAGACATGGCCATCATGTGTTTAAGTGTGTGACCATGCCCAGTATGACCTTTCAGTATGTTGTTGCCTTACATTGCCTTCATTTCTCTAAGTGTATGAGCATGCCCAGTATGTCCGTCTGTATTGCATGTGTGGGTCAAGTCCGGGTAGTTTGTATTGCAATGCTGACCTTTGTGTTGTACACCGACAGGTAGCATAATGTCTCTGCAGGGTATCCATCAATCGTTTGGCTTTGACTGATACTACATTTTTGCATAGTGGGGGGCACACCTGACTGTTTCTACATTTCTACACAGGAGTGGGAGGGGCACACCTGACTGTTACTACTTTTCTACATAGGATGGGGGGGGGCACATCTGACTATTACTACATTTCTACACAAGATTGGGGGCACACCTGATTGTTATTACATTATTATCTAGGATTGGGGGGCACACCTGACTATTACTACATTTCTACACAGGATTGGGGGGGGCACCTGACTGTTATTACATTACTGTGTAGAATAGGGGGAAACACCTGACACTTGTACACATTCGCTATGACTGTACTGGTATGTCAGGTACTCCATTTAATTTTGTATTCTTACCTATCATGCTGACTAGAGGCATACCAGTGTACTACAGATCATACCTTTGGTTGCCCTACATATTAGTGTCTGACTTCCTAGCCTTCGGAATTAATATCCCACTGTCTGACTTGCTGTAGTCTGTCTGTGTAGGCCTTGGGGGAGGTTAATCATAGCCAACATTCAGGGGCTGTAGCACATGTTCTGTTTGTGTTTGTTTACACCTGTCCTGCTGGCTGGGACTGTTGTTGGATATGTGAACCACCATGACTGGCATGTGTGAGTCATATGGACAGACACATTGCTCAGCACATTTCCTGCAGTGAGTTTTGTCACCCTGTGTAGTACTGGTTACTATGGTGAGTCCAGTATGTGTTACAGATGTCATGGTGCCACTATGGGTGTCTACTGCCTGCTGCCATCACATTCAGTCACCCAATTCCCTTGCATGCTCACATCCATACCATAGATACAGGTAACAACACATTCTACTCCATTTGGCAACTGGTAGGTTGACTGACTTACCTTGAGGGTGTGCCAGACTTGCGGATGGTGCAGGAGGGCTGTCTATGTTGGATGCACATAGTACACTCCCTATACATGGTTGAGCACAGGTAGTGTCATGTTTGATATCCCTTTTACTGTATGTGCGAATCAGAGAGAGGGGGTCATTCCCTGGGTCCCTACTTTGTCAGTGTATGTGCTATGCATTGTCTCTTTGCCACAGCCTTGGCATACTAGGCATGCCTCCATCTGCCTACTGGGGCAGGCTCTGGTTGTTCCTCCTCCGAGTCACTCAGTACCTGTGCAGGCCTTGACACTGGTGGTGAGCTGTGTGGCCCTGCCCCATGCTGTTCCAGCTGAAGCTGTTTCCACAGGATCATATTGTGTAGCATGGCACATACCATAACAATTTGGGTACATGTAGCTGGTGAGTACTGCAAGGCTCCACCGGATGTGTCCAGACACCAGAACCATGACCTGTGCATCCCAAACACAAGCTCAATTATATATCTGGTCTGTGCGTGTGCCTCATTATGTCGTTCTTGTTCAGGTGTGTGTGCATTTCTGATGGGAGTCATCAGCCACGGCTCCAGTGTGTAACCGGCTCCCCCCACTAGTTGACCGTAGGGGATGTCCCCATTGGCAAATCTCTGGTAAAGCTGCATCAGATGCCATATGTGGGAATAGTCATAGCTTCCAGGGCAGCCAGCACACACATTCATTATAATTCTCTGGGCATCACAGACAACCTGGCAGTTGATGGAGGGGATTCCCCTGTGGTTGACGTAGGCCCTACCCTGATCACCAGGTGGTGCTTTGATGAATATGTGCATGCAGTCTATAGCACCCACTACCTCACGGTATTCTGCTATTTGGTGGAAGAGATGCATATTGCTGGCCAACACCTCACGGGCATTGAGGAAATATAAGTGCTCACTGGCATGTGCTGCCATGGCATCCAGGAACTGGTTGAATACTCTGGATGCTGATGCCTGTGAGATCCCCATGATATCTCCAGTTGTGCTTTGGGAGTACCTGTGGCTAGTATTCCTAGGCCTACACATACTTGGTATTCACTGGGATGCGTTCCCCTTGGTCAGTTTGGTGTGTCATGTGTGGTTGGCACAGCTCACTGATTTGCTGTAGGAGGTCTATGCCCACCCTATAGCACTCCACTATCTCCAGCTTATGTAGCCCCTGGTAGGTTACCCTGGGTCTATACACTCTTCTCTGTCTAAAAATAAGTCCAAAACCAAAATATCCACAGTCCACGGAAAGGCAAGACAACACAGCACCAAAATAGCGTATACTCGTTTATTATCCGCTTTCGTAACAAACTTCTTCAGAATAAACACATGTAACACAACCTCCTTCTTAAATACTAGTACCAAAGTCAGGTGATTAATTAAACAATTAAATGTTCAAATATTAAAATTCCTTTAAAATTTCTTTAAAAAAACTTTTCTTTTGTTTTAAAATACAAAAAATCAATTAGTTTTTATTATTTGTTTATTATCTGAAGGCAAAATGGGAATGAATTAGCCCCCCGACCTTATTAACATTTAGTTTACGTTGTTTTAGGAAACACTTGACATTAGTAGTTTCATTAAGACCAGGGGCAGTGTCAGATTTTAATTTGATCTGCCAATACGTTTCTCTTTGTAAAAGATAATTTTTAAAGTCACCTACTTCTAGTACAGAGAATAAAAATTTACTGAAGGACAAACAAACCAATGTGTTGTCTTGCCTTTCCGTGGACTGTGGATACTCTTCTCTGTCTCCTCACTGTGGGTTGATCAGCAGCATTCAAATCCTCACCACCCTCAGCTTCCTGCACATGTTGTTCTATGTTGCCTGCTGCAGCCCTTCTCTGTTTGTTAAAATTTCCCCACTTGTATACACCGGTAGTGTAGAGTAAAGGAAAAACCAGAGCGGAAGGTGTTTGCATAGTTTATAGTAGTGTTCTGGGCTAGGCTTGTCTTCTACCTACATAATTGGCTGGTTCTGATATATTTCACCTGCCAGCTAAGATAGTTCTCCTTGATTACCTTCCTACTGCTGTTTTCCCTACCCATTGCCTTCCTGTTTATGAACAGGGGCATGCGACATGCACAGAGTGCTCAAATGTGCACATTGCTGCTATTTCCTGTTTAACTTCTGTTTTCCTTCTGTAAAACCCAGTGTGCAGTGCGCACACCTGCTTAGGCTTTGTAAAGACTGCTAGGCAGGTTTAGACACACCCCCTAGCTTAGCTGTGCTAAGCTAGGAGCAAACCCGAGCCACAGGGCTCCAATCTGCTTACTGTATGCCTGACACATCCCCCATAATGTCACCTACCACCTAGGCTTGCAACAAGCCATTCCTACTCTTTCACTGTTGGGACCTGACTCACATGCTGGGGAAAACTGGGATTCACTATCCTTCCCCTCATTTGCATAGGATTGCCGGCTAATGCATAGTTACATGTTTCACACAGAGCCTCCCCCCTTAGCAACCACTACTCACTGGCCAGGTTGTCTTCTGCCTGCCATTGATTTGCATGGCAAAATACTGATTTTAGTTAGAATGCTTATTTTAGGTTTATTTTCTTATTTTCCCCCCGTTCCCATTTGTGCGCAGCTGCCCCTATGCTTAAACATCCGATATCGGCTAAAAAAAAAAAGGTTGATTTTTTTTATTTTTTCTATTGTTTGCAATGCCACTGGCCTTATACTTGGCCATTGGCATGCTTACTACATGATATGCAGCATTTATTTGGAGCTCTTATAGCTCTGTTTTGGATTTTGCAGAAATGTACTCGGTCACTAACCGAGTACATTTCTGCTGATTGCACTAGTCCTGCACGGGCAGTCGCAAGCTTCCTGGATCACAATATCACCTCATTTGCATGTATTTCTCCTGCAAGTGGGGTGATTTGCATACAAGGCCTTTGTCTGTGCAGGATTAGTGCAGGAGCTCCCATGCACGCCACTGTGGGCTGTTCCTGGATCACATGGCAGACATATTGCCTGCTTGAGCTCCTGCACTGATCTTGCACTTCGTACAAGCTTTTGAGAGTATGAGGGATCAACTATAACTCAACAAAACAAAAATAAAAAAAAAAACAAAGATTAACAGTTGTTGTGAAATGATAAACCTTGGTAATTTGTAGTTAGATAAGGCTGAATTGTTTTGCTGTTCATTCTAAAATAAATTATTGCTTGTTCAATGAGATTTAAAAGAAATTCAGGGAGGAAAACTAGATGTTCCCCTAGATTTAATAAAATCCATGTTGGCAGAGTGTAGAACCTACATGGAATGTTAACATTTCGGTGTACACAATTACCCCTCCACAGCGCGCCATGCATATTAATCATGGCACACTGCCGAGGGAGAGCTGTGTGACATGGTTATTGAATCAGTGTAGGGAGTGTGGTGCTAACTGTGTCTGCAGATGAGTAACACACTCCCTGCACTGTCCAATTGGAGTATAGCAATGCAATTTAATGTTTTTTTTAATCATGTTTATGCTGTGTGGTGCAGAGTGCAGCAGTGCTAAGCAGTGCTGAGACACCAGACATCTAAAAATAGAAACCAAATTTATTTACTTATTTATTTAAAGGTCAAGTTTAAGCATAGCTGTGTGTTGGTGTGGTGCGGTGCTCAGAAGTGCTGAAACATAGCTCTGAGGTATATGTAAATGTATTGCAGCATTCCACATATCCATGTAGCCAAATGGATAGAGTTACAACCTTATGTACAGTGGGTGCAGGGTTTGAATACCTGGAAGGGATATTAAGCATTTATTTTCCAAATACAAATTATACTAATTATTTTTAAATCTTGATTTGCTGCGCTCAGCTAAGCTCTGCTGAGATCTGCTAAGCCTTGCTAAGCACTGCTTAAACATGATATGTTTTAGCACTACCTAATAGTGCTTGGCACTACTCAGCTATGCTTAGCTGGTTTGCACACTGCTAAGCACTGCTTAGCATTACCAGTTTAAGCATGTCTCAGTTGAGCTGCGTTGGTTTGTGCACTGTGAAGTGACACTCTGCATTTTTAAATATTGCCCACTGGTGTGTAAGGGCAAGAAAACAAGATAGGTGGGAATACAGCCTATTCTGTTGGAGTTTGAACTGTGCAGTAACTATGGCTGGCATTGGAGAGGGTGCATGCTTCTGGTGTAGTGGTTGGGCAATCAGGAGTCCAGGGTAATGGTAGGACTCCTAGTGAAAGACCATGATGAATGGATACTGCAGAGTGGGTTCCAGGGCTCAGAGTGCAAAGCAGAGGTCTGGGACCAGCTAGCATGTCAGCTTACCAGTGAGACATGTATCCCCCACACAGGTGAGCAGGTCCGTCACCACTATGATGACCTGAAGAGTCAGAAGGGGGAATCTCTTGGCCACCCATGTACAAGATGCTCAGGCAGGGAATGCCCCACAAGTTTGTAAGTTCTGTTGCAGGCAGGTATGCATAATGGTGTGCTTCTCTCTCTAAAGCTGCAGAGGAGAGAACTAGCAACATTGAGGCACATGCCAGACACTTGGCCAATTTGCGCCATGAGTGTGGTGAGTACAGATGTATTTTGCAATCTATAGTCATATAGGCAAGAAAGAGTAAAGCAGTAACTGCCATTAGGTATATACAGTAAAGATTGTATTGCAATGAATGTGGACATAGACCTGTACTTCAATAAGTGACTACTGCCAAATGTAAAGCAATAAGCAGGGAAGAGTAAAGCATTAACCTTGATAAAGTAAATGAAATAAAGTTTGTACTGCAATAACTGTGGAATTACAGCTGTATTGCAACACCTGCATTACAACAGCTGCAGTGAAATAAAAATGTGAAACTGTATCAGTAACTGCAGAAAGGTACCTCTAATAAAGCTGTGTTGTGCAATATGTGTGGAATTAGGGCTGTTTTGCATGAAATTGGTTATGACAACTGTTCTGCAATAAAAACACAAAACAATACCAGTTTCTGCCTCATGGCATATCTAATAAAGTGTGCTGTGCAATAAGTGTAGCTTCAGAGCTGTTTTACAAGAAATTAATTATGATGCCTGTTCTGCAATAACACATGAAGCAATAGCAATAACACACAAGATATATTGTGTATATCTGGATTGTCTTGTTTTAACCATTGCATTTCAGCTATATGCATTCAGACTCTGAGGTATGGTGCTGCAGACAAGTATAACAGTTTAATAGCTATAGACCATAAATATACTGTCTGCAAATGCATATAGGTGAGGTAGCCAACCCAATAATCTGATATTGTTTGTAGACTTCACAGATATTTCAACCCACTAACAATATATTGTGTACACCTGCATCCTATGAGTAATGTATGGGTTACGTAGATCTCTGTCATGCTTGAATTTCATGTGTGTGTGTTCAACTGTTACTGTAGTCTACTGTAAAACTACACTACTATTACCAGGTCATATATGGGTTCCAGATGAGCTCTAGGCAAGTTTCAGTCAATGAGCAAGCAGCGGTGATTCAGAAGCTCAGTTTGTTAAATGTTATTTCTGAAGTGCATTTTGCCACAAACAGACCAGGGTTCAAATCCAGTGCTCTGTAGCACTATATATTACAGTATCAGTCACAAAGCGATTACAGATTTTCTCTCCACAGGAACTACAGGGAAAAAGGGTGAGTTAGCCCATAGTCTGGGTAAATAAATGTGTGCTTAGATGTCACAGACTGTTAAAATCATTATCAGGTATGTGAATTTACAGCATAAAATAAAGGAAATAAATATAATACTAATAAAATAAAATAAAAGAAATAATGTGTAATCAGTGGTATGGCTGTATGCCTGGACTGTCTGTTAAAGGTTGCTGCTGTCATTGAATACACTCAATGCAGATGTCCTCTGTAGTCACTTCTATTGGGTTGTATCCCCATGCCTGTCAAGCAAGGCATGATAGTAGTATAGTTTTTGTACTGTACACACATATTTCTCAAGTATCACACTGTCATGGAATGTAATTAGTAGTGCATAATCCCTCTGCCACACATTCACCATTGACATAAGTATCTAACCCGGAATGTATCAATACATCAGCCCACAGTACTCCTTGATAGTTATATAGGTCCAGCTGATGTGCAAGTGTTCTGTGTAGTTTACTACCCGCAGTTGTTACCGCTTGGCCCATACTGCCCTATGTGGATAGCTTGTGAGGTATGTACATGCTGCAGCAGCTATAGTCCACTTGTAAACATAAAGAAAAGACAGACCTGTAGAGTAGATAGCAGTACTGTTCTCCACAACATAGACTATAATGGTATTAATGGACTGTTTATTTCTCTCTCTCCTCACCTCTTATCTTCATTTCTTTATTAATGTTATCCATTGTTTATGGGGTACTATTGACATCTGTTGTTACATTAAGCTTTATTATGGGGCATGTGTTTTATTATTGTTATGTGTTATAATGGTTGCATAGTAACATATCTTCTTGAATTACCTATGTTGTTGGCCTTATGCCATAACTGTTACTGGCATGCTGTTAATATACTGACTGTTATGTTATTTATTGTTGTGCTTCATATAATATGCATTGAAATGTGATTGGGTTATTTCCAGTGTTCTGGCATGCTATTATTAACAACTTGTTTTGTTCATAACTAACCTGTACACATTGCTATACCACTATCATCACATCATGACAGGGTAGGCCAGTTCCTGCTGATCTGCCTACCTTATCTCAGTTGGATATGGCACCGGGTACCAGCTCATCGGGGACCCAGGTCAGTGATGCCCCCTCCAGTGGCCCTGCACCATCTTCAGGTGGAACTGCCTCAAGGGATGGGGCCCATCCCCTCTGGGAGTAGTGGCAAAGGTGCGGTAGTCATCCAAGATCAACTACCAGCCATGGTCCACAGGATAGTTCATAGGAGATATGAACGACGCCTGTGCCAGATTGAGGGCAGACTTGACAACCTGGTCAGGCCTGCTGGCCCTAGTGCCCAGCCTCCAGCACAGCCACCTTTGGGGCAGTGAAGTAGCAGTGTTGAATGCCCATGAATGGGGATGTCAGTCACACTGCTGTCGTCTGGACGCACATGCTTCTCAAATTCCACAGCACCCTCACCATCCAAGATGTTTACCACCCTCATGTGTCACCCACCACCCCTGTCTGCTGTCTTGTCTGTCTGCAATTGCATACTTACCTACCTAACTTACCTCTCCACATGTACCTATAATCCCCATTTCACTATCTCCTTATAAAAAAATGGGCACCTGTCCCACAAAAAAAAAAATAATTGCCCCATACATAGCTCTTCATTTCACACAAGTGTCCACTGGACATAACATATTTGGTCCAATTGTCTTGACAACACATTTATGTTGTCCTCACCCCTCTCTCTGGGGTTTAAGAGTCCAAATTCACACAAAATCTGTCAAACTGCACAACTGTTGCTATACAAGAAATGGAAATCTATGGTTCTTCCCTACACCTGTCCTGCACATCCCTACCTGCCTTTCACTATGTTTTTCTCCCTGCTTGCTCTAATTTTACCACTGTCCTATCACCCACTTTTTCTTTTCTTTTTAAAATTTTAGATGGGTTTGTGTGGAGCTAAGCAGAGTATCAGGACGTGGTGCATAGTGCTGCACTGGGCAAACCTGCTTAAATGAGCTTTAGAGTGCCATAATGATCCTATGCATTTCTGACAGTGTTAGGCACATGTGTAAAATAATCACCCCTGCCATGTTTGGGACCAAGGCCCCTGTCAACTACAGCCTACTGCACTAACCCACTAGGCCACACAGTTCTTAAGTAAAGCAGGTGTTTCCATCAATACATACTGATTGCCACTGACAGACTGAAATCAAATCTAATGTGACAATTGAGAGCTCACCTGGGACTGATGCAGAAATACACCAGTACACAGCCAAATAAATAATAATGGCAGCATATGAGGCCTGGGATAGCAGGTAAATGTTCACTTTTACCTGCAACATCTTCAAACATACCTGCTAAGACATCAGTGGTGCAGTACATATGTTCAAATGAGACCCTGCTGCAGAACAACTGCCTTTGAAAGCCATGGACATACTGATGGATGCACATATATCTGGCAAATACACCTGATCCAGCACTGGCTCAGTAGCGCAGTCTATTAAATGCCTTGCATACAGAACATTTTGCCACACACAGTCCTGGGTTTGAATCCAGTGTGGTGCACTTCAATTACATTGTTGTGAATATAGCAAGTAATGACTGACTCATGCAATTTTAATCTCCATAGGTTACTGCTACTGAATTATCAGCTACTCAGTTTTGCAAGTCACACTGAGCTAATCGGAGGAAGTCGAAGGAAGGGCTCTGAACCAACTAATCTGTGATATATAATATTAAGTATCCTGTTTTTGCTTATTTCTGAGTTATTTATAACACTATTATTGTCTACATATACTTTGCTAGCTGGTTTTACTGTGTGTGAGGTATTAACTAGAAATCTTCTACAATTGTTAAGCATCTGGTTGGGTTTGTTTGTTTGTTTTGATTTCCTGCTAAGGAGTGTATCATATAACTTGTTTGCAGTTAAAAGCATTCTCTAGAGTCTCCTTGATCCATTATCTGTTTAAACATTTTTGCAATTTTTTTTCCTAAGTAATGTTGGTAGTGTAGCATTGTCCATATTCAGGCTTGTGTTTTGGGCCTAGTTGTTTGTTAGTAGAGGCTGTGTGTCTGAGCACATGTTCCAGGCCATCATAGCTTAGCCAAAGCCAGTAGAGCATTTCAGTGGGAGTGAATTGTTTGTGGTCCTTGGCTGACTGGGGCTGCCTGGACTATGGCTTGGAGTAAGCATCTCATTGGTTCTTTCAAGCTTTTTTTTTTAAGTTGTTTCAGGTTTCAACTTTGTTACTTAAGAAGTTAACTTGTGAGTGTTTCTGCCATTTCACATTGAGCTAATCAGAGGAAGTCGGAGGAAGGCCTCTGAGCCAACTAATCTGTGATATATAACATTAAGTATCCTGTTTTTTGCTTATTTCTGACTGAGTTATTTATAGCACTTTTATTGTCTGCATATACTTTGATAGCTAGTTTCACTGTGTGTGAGGTATTAACTAGAAATTTTCTAAAATTGTCAAGCATCTGATTGGGTTTGTTTGTTCTGATTTACTGCTAATGAGTGTATCATATAACTTGTTTGCAGTTAAAAGCAATCTCTAGAGTCTCCTTGATCCTTTATCTGTTTAAAAATTTCTGAAGTTTTTTTTCCTACCTAAGTAGTGTTGGTAGTATAGCATTGTCCATATTCAGGCTTGTGGTTTGTGCCTAGTTGTTTCTTAGTAGAGGCTGTGTGTCTGAGCACATGTTCCAGGCCATCGTAGCTTAGCCAAAGTCAGTAGAGCATTTCAGTGAGAGTGAATTGTTTTTGGACATTGGCTGACTGGGGTTGCCTGGACTATGGCTTGGAGTAAGCACCTCATTGGTTCTTTCAAGCTTTTTTTAAAGTTGTTTCAGGTTTCAGCTTTGTTACTTAAGAAGTTAACTTGTGAGTGTTTCTGCCTTTTCACACTGAGCTAGTCGGAGGAAGGGCTCTGAGCAAACTAATCTGTGATATATAACATTAAGTATCCTGTTTTTTGCTTATTTATTTATAGCACTTTTATTGTCTGCATATACTTTGCTAGCTAGTTTCACTGTGTGTGAGGTATTAACTAGAAATTTTCTACAATTGTTAAGCATCTGACTGGGTTTGTTTGTTCTGATTTTCCCACCCTCCTTCCCTATTGGTATCCTGTTTTTATACTTGGTGGCTTTGCAGTTGTACTGTAAATTTGATCTGGGACACTCCTCCCAATTTAGTGTCATTACCTCATTCTACCAAATCCAGGGAGAACATTTGAGAAGGCCAACCCAGTTAGTTTCTGCTCTTCCTTTCCCCTTTCCACTTTACAAAAAAAAAATGTTTCTAACCTTGTTTCGCGCCTTTCCTGTAAGTCGTCTAGTCCAGATACAGATTTGCTGTATCCA
This sequence comes from Protopterus annectens, assembly GCF_019279795.1. NCBI lineage: Eukaryota > Metazoa > Chordata > Ceratodontiformes > Protopteridae > Protopterus > Protopterus annectens. Next base: position 1,255,620,500 of record NC_056727.1, read on the forward strand.
GGACTGTTTGTAAACTTCTGAGCCCCCAAGCCTTTCTGTGTTGGAGGGAAGCCTTCTAGCTTAATTTTGTTTCTTAGAACTAGCCAGTTTTCAAGTTTTAGCACTCAAATCTGTTTCTTTGAGCTCAACACTTGTTCAAAATTCATTGTAAGCATGAAATAAGCTGCAAATTACTACAGTCTCAACTTTCCTCACTTGTCTAGAGGAAAACAGTTTTTAGTACTTAATAAATAAGCACCTATCCAGGCATGTCTAAGGGTCATCTCCCAGTGTTTTCTCCTGTCTACCTGATGAATCTGGGCATCTTGGGGCAATGCAGCAATTGCCTCATGTACACAGACAACTCTCTTGTCCTACCACCCAACACTACAACCTGTGAGAGATGCACTTATATAGCCAAACCAGAAGCAAAGCTCTCTTTACAGAAGACTGGACTAGACAGTCAAGAGGAGGAGGTAACCACTTGTACCACACCACACTCATGACATAGTCCCTCACAACCTACACCGCCAAAACACGCATAGAAACACAAAACACACACCCACATTTGCGAAGGCTCTCAAAAAAAAAATCTAACCAAGCAACAGGGACCTCCAAAGCAGAAACACAAGCAACCTCCACCCCCCAACACAACCCAAATGACACATAGCCCACAAACTCAGTGTCCCACTCAACCACAGCCCATAAGGCATAACAACATACCCAACACTCTAGTCATAGGTGACTCTATAGTCAGGCACACTGATGTTCCACTCACCAGGCTAAACAAGGAGAAAGTTACTGTCAGCTGCCTGTCAGGTGCCAGGATCCACCACATAACGCATGCACTCAGGTCATTCCACAACAAGTACAAATATGAGTCTGTCATTGTCCATTTATTTTATTTTACATTTGTTAACCGGGATAGTCTGACTGGATATATGTCCAATTTCAGCAGAGGCCTGGGGAGAAAAGCTCCAGGTTAAAAGTTAGTGAGAGATACAGATACAGGATGAGATAAAAAGTCTACAGTTTGAAGTACACATTAAATTAAAAAATAACAAAATAAGGATACATGCCTACAATTTTCAGTTTACAGTAATTTAAAAACACAACATTAGGATACATGCCTTTAGGAATGTGGTACACAAATTGCATAGGCAGCCAGCAGCTTGATACATATAGAGATTTTACCAGTTACAGCTTTTAAAAGTTAACATTTTCACACAGGTACACAGTCAGCAATTACTATCTTGTAAAAATAGAAAGTCGGTGGCAGATTACACTTAGGCGGTTAGCGTTATCCAGGTTTTGAGCATGGGCATTGCCAGTGTTTTTGATAGTATAGTTTGAGACTTTTTTTAAGCTGGATTAGAGGGAGTTTGAGTGTGAGTTCAGCAGGAAGAGAGTTCCAAATCTTACCTACAGAGTTAGCAAATAGGGCATCCCCAGCCGTGTTATTGCTTTTGGAAGTTTGGACCAGCAGTTCATTGGCAGAGTGGAGACCCTAGGTTGCTGTAGGCTTAGATAATTTTATTTAGTGCAGGTGTCTTATCTGGGTGATTAAGTACTTTGTGGGTGATAACTAATTGGTTGCATTGCAGTTGCCTAGACCATTCTAGCCATCCTAGTTGATTTAAGTTAAGGCAGTGGTGGGTCCTATAGGCCGCACTAGTAGCAAATCTTGCAATGTGGTTATAGCAACAAGCGAGTTTGCTAAGAGTGGTTTTATTCAAGTTGGCGAATAGGGGGGAGGCATAGAGAAGGGTGGACAATTAATGGGAGTGACAGTCTGGCATGTGGGGTAAGGAAAGGTTTGATCCTGTAGAGGGAGCCTAGATTCTTGTTAACCGTTTTGATGGTTTGATTGACATGGGTGTCATATTTTAGGGTATTATCATTGTGACTCCTAGAAGTTTGATGTGCACGTCTGGGGTTATTAGTGTGCTGTTGTTGTACTGTATAGTGAAGAAAGGAGTGGATGATTTACAAGTGGGGTGAAAATAAGCAGCTTAGTTTTGTTAGGGTTTAAAATCAGCTGACGATTGGCAAACCACTTTTCAACAATGTTAAAAGTGTTTTGAGTTATTGTCATAAGATCAGCTGTGGAGGAGGCTGTACAAATTAGAGTGGAGTCATCCGCATATTGAATGCAGGTAGCATTGGGAGTGACTGTGGGTAGATCATTTATGAATATTGAGAAGAGAAGGGGGCCTAGTATGGACCCTTGAGAAACACCTAGAGTAATGGGAAGATGAGCAGATTGAGTGTTCTGCCATAGTACAGTTTGTTGTCTGCCGGAGAGGTAGGACCGGAACCATTTAATTGCACAATCAGTTAGTGAGAGTGCTCTTAGGGTATGGATAAGTGATTGATGGTTGACCATGTCAAATGCCTTAGAGAGATCTAAAAAGAGGGCTAAGGATAGTTTGTTAGTATTATGGTTGTGGTTAATGGTGTTGGAGAAAGATTGGAGGGCTGAGGTGGTGCTGTGATTTGGCCTAAAGCTGTGCTGATAGTCAGCTAATAGGTTATTCTGAGTTAGAAAGAGCATAAGTTGCTTATGAACACATTGTTCCATTATTTTGGCCAGTGGTGACAGTATGGCTATTGGTCTATAGTTTGATAATTCAAGAGAGTTCCCTCCCTTGTGGAGGGGAATAATGTGTGAAATCTTCCAGATAGAGGGGATGGTGGATTCTGTTAAGGTCCGGTTTATAATAATGGAAACAGGAAGTGCAATGGAGTCTGCTGCCTTTTGTAGCTATTCTGATGGAAGGAGGCCTGCTGCCAGAGTAGTACATTTTAGTTTTTTAATTAGAGACCTGATGGTAGAAGTAGAGACTGGATGGAGCTTAAAGGAGGGTGGGGTGGTAGTTGGGGAAGCATCAGGGTTGGAGGAGTTAGAAGCCAATTTGCTAGCTAGTGATTGGATGGTTTCTGTAAAGAAGCTGTTAAAGTCATTTGGGGTTTCCTCAGGGGATTTATGGCTGCAGGCTGATGGGATAGGAGTGGAAGACTGACCTGGGTTGAGTAGTTTGTTGATTCCTGCCCAAAACTTTTGAGGTTTGTTTTGATGCTTTTGCTGGAGGTGGTGATAGAAGTTCTTTTTGTCTAGTAGTGTGGATTTTTTGGTATCATTTCTTAAATGGTGGAATTTGACTTGGTCCAGTGGGTCTTTAGATTTTTGCCATCTGTCCCATGCTTTATTTCTTTCAATGATTTTGTTTTTGGTTTCTTTAGAGAGCCAGGGGGCCAGTTTAGTTTTAGTTCTAAGGGTGTGAGAGGGAGCGTGAGAGTCTAGAATGGTAAGAAATGTGGTATTAAAGTAGACTATGGCATCGTCCAATGGAAGATGCTTCATAATAGACTAATTACATTCTTTGAGTTCATTGAGGAAAAGAGTAGCACTGAAGTTCTTATTGTTTCTAATTAATTTGTAGCTGGTTTGGTGGAGGTTGTCTGTTTTTTGCTTGATGATGTAGGTGAGTAGGTGGTCACTCACATCATCTGGGAGGGTACCAGAGTTGTACAGGTCTGGGAGGGAGTTTACAAGGATCCAGTCGAGTATGCTATTTTTGTTATTGGTTTTGTCTGTTCTAGTGGGCGAGGTAATGAGTTGTGTGTAGCCATGAAGGTTTACATGAGTTGTGGGGGATATGGAGGAGCAGTTATTCCAGTCTATATTAAAATCACCTACCACTATTGTTTCATGGGGGTATGCAATGGATACCCATTGTAGGAAGTCTTCAGCGGTAGTTGAGTTATTAACTGGAAGGATGTATAGGCATACTATGCATATACTTTTGCATTTGTTACGTTGTAATTTGGTAATGATAATTTCCGTGTTATTGAATGGGGGAGGTTGTTGTGGGGCTAGAGTGACGTCCAGTGTATTTTTATAGAGGACTGCCACTCCCCCATCTTTCTTAGTCTTGCGGTCGAGTCAAAGTATGTTGTGCCCTGGTGGGACAACTTCATCATCTTTAGTTCCTGGTTTTAGCCAGGTCTCTGTAAGACATAGCACATCAGGTGTGTAAAGATCTAGAAGGGCATGGAGATTGTGGATCTTGTTGTTTATGCTCCTAATGTTTAGGTGGCAAGTTAGAAGAGATCGGGGGGGGGAGTCTTGTTGTTGTTAAAATGCTCAAGGGGGTGAAGGTCTGGGGGCTAGTTTTAGTGGGTGTGGAGGGGCATGGGTTTGGGTGGATGTCACCATCCCTAATCAGATTGTATTGAATGGTGATAATGAATTTTGAGACTTTGTTAATTATTTTATGATAATATCTGGTTTTGGAAGCGATATTCCATGGTCTGTTTAGTTGATGGTATTTAAAAGAGGGGATGTTAGGTTCATAGGGAGGTATGAGGTGTTTGGTATTATTTGAAATTGTGATGGTTTGGAACATGGGGTGGTGGAAGGCTAGGTAGGACAGGCTTTTATAGGTGGTGAGAAGATAAGAAGTGAGCAAAAGAGGTAGACGTGATAGTATTAGTCACATTTTGAGGATATTGTGGTACTTGTCTGAGTATTATGTTTATGGAAGGGATTGGAGGAGGATAAACTAATGACACTGTGAGGCAATGGGTGGGCAGAGGTTGTAATTGGTAGTTGTGGCTGTCTATGGTTGGTTTTGGTGGAGGGGTGTGGTTTATTTTGCTTTAAATTTAGCACTTGTAGGGGTGGGTGAGAATTGAGGACAGGGAGAGGTGCGGAGCAAACCCGAGCACAGTGAGGGCAAGCGTAGCAGGGCTAAACCAGACCACGAGGTAGATTAAGTATGTACCTGTAAGGTAGGGAGTTACAAACTGCTGCCTGTAAATTATTAAGTTAACTGTAGCTAGAATCTTAGTTTTTACTGCTTATTCTGCAGCCACTTTGGTTAACTGTAGACAGAATCTTAACTTTTACTGCTTCTGCTGCAGCTTCATGAGCCAATTTTAGGTCAGTTATGAGAAGGTGGTAGTTTTTATCTTGCGACTGGTAGATCCAGTCAGGACTTAGCACAACAGTTATTTTTATTGGGTATTGCTTGTATTTGTCTATCGACTGGTGAATCCAGTTAGAAATCAAGGCTGTGATTACAGGGAGTCCTAGGGGGCTGTTTCCTAGTGCTGTGGACCCAGAGCAGTTCAATGTCTGCAAGAGGAGTGCTGTTTCAGCTTAGATCTTAACCTTGTGGGTAGACTGGCTTCCCGTGGGTTCAGAAACAGGTTGGTTCACTTTTAGTTTTCAAAGTCGAGCAGTTGGGGGATGAACCTGGGAGAAGGACATAAAGAGGGACTTTGTTCAAGGCGTTAGGACTGACTGTTTGTTAGCTTTAAACCACAGTTTAAGTCTCTAATACACTGGTGTGTTTAGTTAATTACAAACAGGCTGTGCTTACATTAATCAGGTAATAAATGCAGTATATCTCCGTTGTTTAGTTATGCAGAGTAGTAGAAGACATTCAAAGATACAGTTTTACTTAGATGGTAAAAAAGCGTCATGCAGTTCTCTAAAATAACAGTGCGAGTTTAAGAAATACTAGCCCCTGGTACTGCTAGCTCATTAAAAAAACAGGTCCAGTAGTTAACTAACACAGAGATGCTAGTGCTATGTGCACGCTATTTGTAGCACCCAGTCGCAGAGACACTGTACAGTTAGCTATCTACCAGCTATATAACGTTCAGTTATGTCAATTTATCTAGTAATCTATAGCGTTTATACTATAGTTCTGAATTAAGCAAGTCGCAAAACAAGTAGGAAACACAAAGACATTGTCGCTATGTGTATTCCAGTTCTACCACACAGTCACAATAGTGCAAAGAGTTACCAATCCTCCAACTTAACAACATACAGTTCTGACCTTTCTAAAGAGAAAAATAGTATTTACACATTATGTCTCAGTAACGCAGGACATCCTTTGTGTTATGCACTTACCGCGCTAGGCATAGACTGGTTTCCAGGTCCAGGAGCACAAGGGAATTGAATATGGCACCTAGAGTGGGGGTTATTTGTAGCCTCGGTTTACAGGGATGGTGACCTGTAGCTGATTGGGCTAAACCAGACCTCGAGGTACCTTAAGTGTGTACCTGTAAGATAGGGAGTTACAAACTGCTGCCTGTAAATTATTAAGTTAACTGTAGCTAGAATCTTAGTTTTTACTGCTTATTCTGCAGCCACTTTAGACAGAATCTTAGCTTTTACTGCTTCTGCTGCAGCTTCATGAGCCAGTTTTAAGTCAGTTATGAGAAGGTGGTAGTTTTCATCTTGCGACTGGTAGATCCAGTCAGGACTTAGCAAAAGAGTTATTTTTATCGGGTATTGCTTGTATTTGTCTATCGACTGGTGAATCAAGTTCAAAGTCAAGGCTCTGATTACAGGGAGTCCTAGGGGGCTGTTTATTATAGCAATAACCCACGCCTGGGTGTGGGTAATGCTGGATTTACCCACGGTTGGCGTGGTCTGGTCCCGAGGGCGAAGCCCGAAGGACCAAACAAAGTCAACCGTGGGTAAATACAGCATTACCCACACCCAGAAGTGGGTTATTGCTATTATACAATGACATTATTTAAGAAAAGAAATAATTACTTTTCTTAAATAATGGCATTGTATAATGCCTCTTTACTGCCCTTCCGCAGCTGTCTGGTATTCTGCGGCAGTTCTGATGTACTGCGCATGGCTACGCAGTACATCAGAGCTGTGGGCAAAAGCACTGTTTCGCTATGTTAAATGGGTTTAACATAGCGAGACAGCTTTAAAATAAGCAACGGAGATCTCCGTTGCTTATTGTAAA